>NC_062526.1:14279001-14376501 GCF_022655615.1 Tachysurus fulvidraco | reverse complement strand
GGGACCGACTTCTCCCCATTGTAACCTGCAATATGTTTGTAAATATTATCACTTCAATTTGTAATAATCAGAGGGCAGTGTTAGAAAATAAAATGAAGATCTTCATGAAAAAGAGGCTGATTACAAAATAAGTACTTTGGGTTCATCGGAGTTGAGAAGAATACAGGACAAATCTGGCTCAAACATTTTATTCTCAACTATAAATTCACTGTGTACAGTATATCACAGTCTATATCTAACTGTGTAATTCATCACTCTCTATAACTTATGTTTATAGTACATCACTGTCTATATCCTCTGTGTTCAGTACATCTGTCTATATCTAACTGTATACACCATTACTGTCTATATCTAACTGTGTACATAACTGTCTATATCCTGTGTTCAGTATAACACTGTCTATATCCTCTGTGTTTAATAAATCACTGTCTGTATCTAACTGTGTTCGGTACATCACTGTCTGTATCTAACTGTGTTCGGTACATCACTGTCTGTATCTAACTGTGTTCGGTACATCACTGTCTGTATCTAACTGTGTTCGGTACATCACTGTCTGTATCTAACTGTGTTCGGTACATCACTGTCTGTATCTAACTGTGTTCAGGTACATCACTGTCTGTATCTAACTGTGTTCGGTACATCACTGTCTGTATCTAACTGTGTTCGGTACATCACTGTCTGTATCTAACTGTGTTCGGTACATCACTGTCTGTATCTAACTGTGTTCGGTACATCACTGTCTGTATCTAACTGTGTTCAGTACATCACTGTCTGTATCTAACTGTGTTCGGTACATCACTGTCTGTATCTAACTGTGTTCGGTACATCACTGTCTGTATCTAACTGTGTTCGGTACATCACTGTCTGTATCTAACTGTGTTCGGTACATCACTGTCTGTATCTAACTGTGTTCGGTACATCACTGTCTGTATCTAACTGTGTTCGGTACATCACTGTCTGTATCTAACTGTGTTCGGTACATCACTGTCTGTATCTAACTGTGTTCGGTACATCACTGTCTGTATCTAACTGTGTTCGGTACATCACTGTCTGTATCTAACTGTGTTCAGTACATCACTGTCTGTATCTAACTGTGTTCGGTACATCACTGTCTGTATCTAACTGTGTTCGGTACATCACTGTCTGTATCTAACTGTGTTCAGTACATCACTGTCTGTATCTAACTGTGTTCGGTACATCACTGTCTGTATCTAACTGTGTTCAGTACATCACTGTCTGTATCTAACTGTGTTCAGTACATCTCGTTGCTAACATCTCACAGAAATACAGTGCTTTGAGCTTCTTGGCATGGACACAAACATCTGTTCATAAATTTTCGTAAAACTAAAGCGAAGATTCTCTAATAGTCAAATAGCTACATGTTCTTGTGTAGCGACTTTCTTTTACTTATAAATCGAGACATCTATATTTTTATAACCGCAGGTGTGTGATGAACTTAAAAGGTAATAAGGCCTGCGTTGTGGTTTGTGTGCAGAGAGACAAAGAGATACCACTGACCATTAAATAAAACAGCCTGGAGACAGTGTTTCATCATCACTTACCGAATTTAAGCAGAAAACCGCTCTGGTTGTTTTCCATAAAGATAAAAAAAAAAAAAAGTTAAAGTTTACTTACTTTTGTGGTTGATTACTGTGTTTATACTCCGACAAGACTCTTAGCTTGTCCCAACGTGAAGTCACTTCCGGTGCGTTAATATTTCAAAATAATGTTGAAATCAAAGTACATTTACGTTTGTTTAGATAATTTGATCATTATCTGGCTCAGTTTATTCGAGTGGTCATGTAAAGTGTGCACTACAATATCATATCTTAACGTAGTGCTTGTTTACTGGTATCTGATTTTTTTAAAATATTTTTTTATTTACGTGTACATTTGTAACTTACTCTGGGGTCAATAGGGACGTGTTCACAGCATTTTTTTTTTAAATTATAGCTTGGCAGTAATGGGTTGTTGCTATTCTTGTTGCAATCTAATAACCGGTGTCAGAAAGTGATCCTAAAGCTTTCTAATAATATCACTTAAGACCAGTTGGCAGAGAAAATTTGGATCTTGTCTTACATTCTGGCTTGGCAGAGATAGAATACAAGAAGGTTTTTTCAGATGTTTCAAACCCAGATGTCTGGTTAAATGACCTCATTAATGTAATATGAATGTATGATAGAAAATTACATCCATGTTATTGTGGCATATGCCCATTGTGAATATAAAGTGAGTGTTATACCACATGCACCAAGCTTTTCATTTTGCTTGCAGAATTGCAGGGTTTGTTTTTTACTACATTTCTACATACAAGATAGATAGAGAAAAAGGGAAACTATATTCAACGATAAATAACTATATTAAACCATTTTTAGACCACTTTACAGGGGGGGGGGATAAATAAATAAATAATAATAATCATAATAATAATAATGGCTGTCGTGTTTTACCTGCAGAGACAGAAGTAGGTGCAGAAGAACTGCTGCGGAAACTTGTAAAATTTTACTAAAGAGTATAAAAAAAATAAAGAACGTAAAAACCTGGCAAAATTCCTTATAAAACTGCACTTTTAGAAAATAAATTAGACAACTCATCAACAAACGACTCATGAATAGTAATAGTAATACTAAACTATATCATTGTTTTGGTGTTTTGAACAGATCTTTATTTGAAATGAAATCAAATTCTAGTTAAAAAATTGCTCTTGGGAAAATTGTACATGGTGCCATTATAACAGACGTTGCAACTGGTAGGGAAGATTTTATACAAAAGTAGTAATTATGAATTGAAGAAACTTTGAACATTTTCAGGGACATTATTAAACAACAGAATCATAGCAAAGAATTTAAACATCTTTGTAAGATCATATTCAGATGGAAAAGGAACTAATTGTTCCCAGACAGCTGCAGCATGTACAATTTCACAATGCCCTCTCGGACTGAGGAAGGTAAGAGTTACTGCAGTTATCTCTGTTCCTACACCCTAAGCAAACCTTTGTTGTAAGGCCTTGTGGTAATTTACTTCAATGTCTTCTCTGTATTGTTGATTTTGACAGATATGTCTACCTCCTGGTGAGTGTTTTTGATCCAGCCAATTATTATGAATGTTTTTTCTTCACCAGAAAAAGCATTCTTCATTCAACCAACCACAGTTGATGTCTGTGGTCTTCCAGGTATTTTGGTACATATACCTAGCCAAAACCCTGAAAAACACACAAACCATTATCCCATCTTCACCAAACGTAAAGGTAGAATTCTGTGATGCTACCAAACTCAAGTTGAACCATCAGACTGCCTGATTGATATACACTACCCTGGAGAATGTTTCTGCTGGCCAGAAGCATTGCGCTTTAACACTACTCCAATTGACGCTTGGAATTGCACATACTGATCTTAGGCTTATGTACAGATATTCAAGCATAGTAACCTATTACACGAAGCTCCAGATGCACAGTTCAAGTGTAAATGCAGTCTGTAAGTTTGCATGGTCAGATTGCAAAAATGGTGTAATCAAATTTGTGGGCCGCATCGTTTGAAGACACTTTTTCCAATTAATCGAATTATTTTTATTCAGGTCAAGGATTTGTGATGGCCAATGCAATAATTAGTATATGGTATGTTTAGGGTGATTGTCCTGCTGAAACACCCAGGTTTTAAGATTCTGTATGATGTCATGAGGGGTGGCATCAGTGTTTTTAGATAATCCTGCTTCCCCATTATACTCTGAAGTACACCAGAAACATCCCAACAACATGATGCTCCCGCCCCTGTGCTTCATGGTGGAAATGTTCTTCATATTAAATCTTCACCCTTTTTACTCCATACATGTCAATCATTATTGCTAAATAGTTCACTTTTTTCTTCCCAAAGTTTAGGGATTCATCTCAGTGATCACCTGCAAACTACATTGTTTTTTTTTCTCCAAAAATGCTTGTTGTATTAAAAGTTGTAGGACTCTCTTAACTGTATACATATGCTGTACCTGAAGAATTAAACTTCTTCACAAGTTAATGTCTAGGGATTCACATGAACCTTTAATTTCAGAGTTCATTCATCCCTAGGAGCTAATTTGCCTTCTATGTGGTCCCATGCTTTTTAGATATTTCTATAATTGTATTGTATAATTGCTACTAAAGAGGGACTTGTAGAAATTCACTTTTTTAAACTAATGACATGAGAACTTCAAGCTGTTCTCTTCAAACTTGTCCAGCGGTCAGTTTTCCTTCATCATACTCACAGTTAACAACTGGGGAAGATGAAAACTAACACCTAACAACAGACATAAGCAACAGTCTAACTTATTGAAATTTACGGGTCTGAGCTGTAGGTCATTACGCTATACAGAAATAAAACATAATAAAGACCATCACACTTAACTCAAACTTTATTTGATTTGCACATACAAAGGCACCTGCAGTGCGAACTTAAAGCTTCATTTCTCATACAGAACTCTGACATGCCATGTGTTTATCACCACTCATAGAGCAAAAAGTGATCATGTATCCCTTTCACTGTTCCAAAATTACATGCTGTACAGCAGGTATAACATGACAGCAGTGTACTTCCTTTTTTAAATAGTCACAAGGAAGTAAAAGTTTTAATACTGTGATTCTGTACAAAAATGCACTTGCATTGAAGATAAATAAATATTTTTGTATTTGCAACTGACATTTTATTTTTACAAAGTATAACAAACTATATAGAAAGGGCTGTATAGACAAGGTCTAACAGCAAAGCTCTCAAGCTGTGATGAGCAGGTAACATAGTTGAAGCCTTATCTAGATTGGGAGTGAAGACCTCGACTCCTGGAAGAACGATGTACTGTGATGTTTCACCCGATTTAACACATCCAATTCAGGTGAGTTATCAAGGCTCTCATAAATGTGTTTCAGTCTTTGTGTGTGAAGGAGTCTCTTATTCAAATAGTTCACGCCATAGAACACTTGAATTGAGTTGTGATTAACAAACTGATGTAAACAAAAATAGGACTTGGAGCTATTGAAACACAAGCAGCATGGTAAAGAAGGAGGTTAGGAGGAAGCTACCATACGCATCCGCTCGGGAGGGGTCAAAAGGAGATTTTTCGCTGCCTTAATAGTGTTTTTCATTAACATTGCAACAGTCATGGGTCCAACACCTCCTGGGACTGGAGTGATATAACCAGCCTTCTTTCGTACCCCTAAAAAAAGCGAGAAAGATATATCAGCATCATTGGAGTTAAAGTTTTTGTAAGAAAGATTGTTTAACAAACAGTTTCAAAATTGGTCCAAAAGATGAATTACCTCATCCACCTCAAAAATTACCATGGAAACCATGAATTTATATTTTCTATATTTACGGATTTTCTCCAGCAAAAACTGTTTACATACTACTATTCTACTTTATTTATGTGTAATTGTGCATGCATATGTGCATTTGTTCATACTTTTCCTTCTCACAATAGAAGTTGTGAGCCTAATGTCAGGGCCTGTATTCATAAAGATTCTGTATGAACTCAGAGAGCTCCTAATTTCGCTTAAAATACTCTAACTTGCAATATTAGCTTAAGAGTGATTCAGGACCAATCTCGCAGCAACTCTTAGCAAGGAAAATACAAAAACTTTTATGTTAGTGGGGAGGCAGGGCATTACTCGTTTTGACAAATTCTTGTGAAAACAGTCATTGGTTGTCCAATAAAAATATAATAAATAGTGTTTTAAAATCTGGTCTATTATATACCTTCACATTGCCTCCAGGTTAAGATACTAGAGGCTATATCATGTGGGGGTTACGTTTGTGACCGATCATATTAGATACACTAACATCTGTAATGAAACAAATGGAATGTAAACATCTCTGAAATGTTATAGTGCCAAATTATATCTTTTCTGAAGATATGGCATTTTGGCTCTGTTTCTGATATGTTAGCATATCTCAAAATGCAATAGCAACAGAATATAAATAGCTAATATGATTAATCACAAAAATAATCCCCACACAATTGATTCTGTAGCATCATCATTCTATCATTATAAACCTCTTCCACAGTAGGCCTATTTTTCTGCCTGTTTTTTTTTTTAAATGACACTCTATTTTAAAGTATATCTCAAAAACTACAAGGGCTCAAAAGTTTGGGCACCCCAGGTAAACATTTGTATTAATGTGCATAAAGAAGCCAAGAAAAGATGGAAAAATCTCCAAAGGGCATCAAATTACAGATTAAGCATCCTTATAATTTGTCAAAAAAAAGTTAGATTTTATTTCCATGATTTACACTTTCAAAATAACAGAAAACAAAAAAAAAAGGCATCTGCAAAAGTTTGGGCACCCTGCCGAGTTAATAACTTGTACTGCCCCCTTTGGCAAGTGTCACAGCTTGTAAACGCTTTTTGTAGCCAGCCAAGAGTCTTTCAATTCTTGTTTGAGGTATATTCACCCATTCTTCCTCACAAAAGTCTTCCAGTTGTTTGAGATTTCTGAGCTGTTTGTCACACACTGCTCTTTTAAGGTCTATCCTTAGACTTTCAATTATGTTGAGGTCAGGAGATTGTGAAGGCCCAAAACCCAAAAAGCAACCCAAAACCCATGCTTAACAGTTGGACAGAGGTTCTTTTCATTAAATTCTGTGCCCTTTCTTCTCCAAATGTACCTTTGCTCATTCCGGCCAAAAAGTTCTATTTTAACCTCATCGGTCCACAGAACTTGTTTCCAAAATGCATCAGGCTTGTCTATATGTTCATTTGCAAACTTCAAGCGCTGATTTTTGTGGTGAGACGTAGAAGAGGTTTTCTTCTGATGAAGTATCTCTTTATAGTGGAATGGTGTACCACAACTCGTGTCTGCCAGGTCTTTCTGGAGGGATTGTGCAGTCAAACGTGGGTTTTGACTTGCTTTTCTCACAATCCTGCGAGCTGTTCTGTTTGATATTTTTCTTGGTCTTCCAGATCTTGCTTTAACTTCCACTGTTCCTGATGACTGCCATTTCTTAATTACATTCTGAACAGAGGATATTGGCATCTGAAAACACTTTGCTATCTTCTTATAGCTTCTCTTGCTTTGTGAGCATCAACTATTTTCAGTTTCAGTTTTCTAGACAACTGCTTAGAAGATCCCATGGTGCTGATTGTTGGGGCAAGGTCAGATGAGTCTGGGCATTTAAAACCTTTGAGATTGACATCACCTGGTCTTTCCAGATGATGATTGAGAACAATCCTTGACACGGTCAGGTCTCAGTTTTCCAAAGGAGCTGGTGCATGTTATTAACACTGCAGGGTGCCCAAACTTTTGCAGATGGCATTTTTTTTGTTTTCTGTTATTTTGAAAGTGTAAATGATGGAAATAAAATCTGACGTTTTTTTTTTTTTTGACAAATAAGCATGTTTAATCTGTAATTTGATGCCTTTTGGAGATTTTTCTATCTTTTCTTAGCTTCTTTATTCACGTTAATACAAATTTTTACCTGGGGTGTCCAAACTTTCGAGTCCCACTGTATCTCTTCGAATTCATTCAGTGAAATCTTAAAAACTCCAGAAGTCTATTGTATAACATCTCACCATTAACTGAATCAAGTTTCATTTATCTATTGTGTATCAGTTATGAGAGAGAGGTTTTTGTCGAGGCACACTCTCCTGTGCCATGTTGGCAAACCTCTGTATCATAGTTTTATAAGCTATAAAACTTTATTTAATTGATTTGTGTGTCACTACAGGTGTTCACTGCATACAAATCAAACTATTTTGGGTTTGTTCTGGGATCTACACAGCACTACCTACAGTACAGAGATGACCATGACTATGATCCATTCCAAAGTTTTAATCCTATAGAATCGAAAGGAAAGCCCCAGATTTGCGAATTTTGAAGCTTAATCCATAGTAATGCAGTAAAGTTAGTGCATCAAGAATGATCAATGAATGATGGCCAATGGACTTCTTGGTTTTGTAAGACTCTCACAGACACAAGAAGTAACAGACACTAAGCACAAGTTTCTTTTAGTGGCAGACGGAAAAAAGTTTGTAATTCAACTGAATTTTTCTCTTGGAATATTATTGCTAATCCTGAAACACCAAATCTAAGAGCAAATTTAGTGTCGTGTTATACCGTTGGATTCTGTAGAATCTCAGCTATCTAAACCAGTGTAATGTTTGTGTCATGTAATGAATGATTACAGGAGTAAAAATTCTTAATTACATGTTTAAGAAGTTTTTTGATCTGTCCTTTTAACTGCTAGGTGTTAGATTCTGCTTTACTCCAGTAAAAATATGTGTAGATCTATTAAAAATGTATAAAAAAATGTAATAAAAAAAATTATATTTTTATGAACCTGATTTACGTATAAATCTCTCGGGTGGAAGCTTTTTACATTTTGGCCAATTTCTCCTCTGCTATTAAAAGTCTCTCTACTCCTAACACTTTTTCACCTTATGGGCTCTTTTAAGGGTTAAGATGCTTTGTGAATAACTTATTTTCACTAGGATCTTCTCTTCTCTTTCTAGGAATTTTTTTTAATTTTGTCACTAGGAGAAACTATTTGCACTATGAATTTTTATGAACACAGGCCCTGGCCATCATTACACAGCTCACACTCTAAATTTCTTGCCATCTTATAAAACTTATATAATGTACCAAATTTTGTCTGGCTCCTCATGGTCCTGTTTGTCATGAACTTATAGTTAAACAGTACTTTATAGACTAAAACTGCTTAGTGACGCACTAGAGAGACCAGACAGGCATGTTGCTGAACAGAGGACTGATTTCTTTCAGTTCCACTTAATTCCATCATTACCTTCAAAGTCCACATCACCAACAAGTCTGTCCTTTCCAGTCACAGGGTCCTGTATTCTGTTAATGCCCACATCAATGACAGCTGCTCCTTCTTTTATCATATCTGCAGTGATGAGGTTGGGAATGCCTTCAAGAAAATATAAAATTAGTGTCATTCTTTTGATTCTCACAATAAACAGCTATGAATTTACTATACATTATAAATATAGAGCACATTTAAAAATTAGAGTAAAACCAGAGAAGGTTGTTACCTGCTGCAGCAATAATGATGTCAGCAATTTTTGTGTGCTGGCAAAGTTGCTCCTTAGGTGTGTAACGGTGAGAGATAGTAACTGTAGCATCACCTAACAAAGCAGAAGACCATCAATGCAAACTGTATGAACAGTTATTCTGGTATATTTTAGCAAAAACTGAAACATTCAGGTAATGACACAATAAACAAGAAAAAAAATGTCGCTTTACTGAGAAATCCATAAAATAGTTCCTCCCTCCAACAAAACTAAAATATAAATCGATGCTAAATTACTCTATTTTAAATAAATGAACTGTAGTTCAGTATATTTTAGTCTAACGTCAAATATTGGGGGAAGTCATGGCATAATGGTTGGAGTGTCTGACTCCTAATCATAAGGTTGTGGGTTCGAGTCTCTGGCTGGCCACATCTGAGGTGCCCTTGAGCAAGGCACCAACCCCCCCAACTGCTCCCCAGGTGCTGCAGCATAAATGGCTGCCCACTGCTCTGGGTGTGTGTGTGCACTGCTGTGTGTGTGCACTTTGAATGAGTTAAATGCAGAGAACGAATTCTGAGTATGGGTCACCATACTTAACCGTATGCTATGTCACTTTCACTTTTTCAAATGTGTGAATTAAAATAAATAGCAATTTCAGAATCATATCAGATTAGTTATTTGTTTTATTTCAACAACCAATAATGGAGATACAATCGGTGCAGTCTTCTTTACAGTAACAGTGTAAAACAGTAATGACTGACTTACCTCCTGGCCTTTCATGTCTTCCATCTGTGTGTAAAAGCATAGCGATTGGCATGCCCACGTTCTTAGATCGACCAGCTACCACTACATTTTTTCCCAGAGTAGGAATGCCTTCGATAAGAGAAGAGAGTATTTAGAAACACAACTTACTACTTAATACTACTTTTTCACAGTATTGTGAAGTCTAGTGTATATGTATAGTTTTTCACCCAGTTGTAAAACATAAAATCTGTGCTTTACGATTTGTACTAAACTGAAAATAAAATTGGACTGGGTCCCCATTTTAAACTCTAATTTGTGATCTTAAATACTTCTAACCTGTACGCTTAATGATTTCCCATACTCCCCAAGGTGTGGCTGGCAACATGGAGGATTGGTCCAAGCACAAACGACCAACATTGACCACATGGAATCCATCAACATCTTTTGCAGGACAGACTGCATTACATATACGCCGCTCATCGACGTGGTCTGAGGGTCAAAGAGTCAAATAGATTTGAAGATTGCAATCAGAAAACAAAGATTTCTGATTTTTTAAATGTAAAGACAGACCTATACAAATAATTAACATCCATCAGATAAATATACAATACACATCACTTTGTAGGTAGTGTATATATTTACTTGTCTGACCCATCCATTCTTGTGTTCCATGGTGGTACATTAATAGACAGTAAAATATGTAGAGCAACAAATACCACAATATTACAGACCAAATTTAAACTAGAGAATTGTCTGAAACATTTATTAAATGAGCAAAATAAGTATAAAAAAATTTATTCTATACACACATTATGGATGTTTAAATCTGGGGATTGTTTTGAGATCATAGCACTTCACTTTATTTGCATGAACCAGAATTCTTACCTATGCAAATAATTCTGAAGCTGACTGTATAGAAAAGGTGCAATATAGAAAGGTACAATGAGATTTAAATTTAATTTATAGTCTTACCAGGCAAAGGCAACTGCACCAGAAGACCATCCACTCTGTGGTCAGAATTGAGTTTATCAATCAGCTCCATCAGCTCTTCCTCAGAGACAGAAGAGGGCTTTAATATGGTCTCACTTGTGATACCTATAAAAGCATTAAAAAAAAATCAATCATTTCTAAAACCACTTCAACATCGGTGTTAACAAAAATTAAATAATTTACATTACTGAAATGAATTGGAAGGCAACTTCACAATGCACAGAACCAATATAATTTGCATTTGGCGATGCCCATAAAACTCTGTCTATTCCAGTAAAATAAATAATATGTTGATAATATTATTCATTTCACTTGTGAAAGGGTGGGATATATTAAGCAGCAAATGAATGATGGGGTGTAGTTAGGCAGAGACTTACATCTATTACAGAGGACAAATAGTGTAAGGAAAGTAAATATTTTTTTAAATAATAATATTAATGTTTTAATTAAATTGCAGGACCAAATTGGGGAGAAAATGGGGAAAGATAATGGGGAAAGATAAAAAGTAAAAAAAAAAATGATTCTGTAGTTTGTTTGTTTTTTTTAATCACATAATCATATAAATATGGTCATTATGGAATTCATTAAACTTTGTGTCATCACTTTCTTTGTCCATATTGTGCAGCCCTAATTATAAGATACTATTTTTATATATTATATATTAATATATTTTTTCAATATATAGTGTACCATTGCTCCTTACCTATATCAGCAGCAGCAAGGGTCTTATTTAGTACATAAGAATGGCTGGCCGGATTGTTGCCCACTAGCACAACACTAAGATGAGGACGTCTGTTGCCGGCTGAAATCCACTTCTCCACATCAACACGTGCCTCATCACGGATCTGACGGGCCAACTTCTTGCCTGAGATGACCACAGCTTCTGGCCTGAAAGAGAAGAGTTAAATTTCATAGCAGAGAGTAAGCTATATTTGGCATGGTGTAAGAGGCCTGTCGAAGGAGCAGAAGATAATGTCTATCCATAAGTGGCATCTGAAGTCGAAATAATGAATTCTCAGTCTCTTAAGATCTGGTTTAGCAGATCCTCAAGATCTCAGTTTTTGGCAACACGGCCTATCCTTTTTAACTTTCTGTCTGCCAGTGATAAGATTTTTAACTAAACTGGAATTTATCACAGCCAAAAGTGACACCATTCAAAGATATCAGCTTCAGCTCAGCTGTCTTACTTTAACTTCATAAGCATGTTCCACCTCCCTGGACGTGCCTGGGTTAGTGTGACTTTAATATGCAAGATGATTTTGTAACAAAGTCATGTGCTGTCTCATTCAGGGAAACTATGGGCCACATGGTGCAGATGACCTTACAGATTAGCATTAACATGCACTTATTAGATGGCCAGATGACTCATTTACAAGCCAAAAAAAGAGAGAGTTATATGCTGTAATTAATATACATGTCAGAGTTTACCTCAAGGCTCACTGTTCATTACAATGCTGATTCTGAGCAGCACCATTGCCACATGGTTTAAATCTGGTGAGTTTGGGGAAGGAAAAACCTTTGTGTGCGATGGCAATGACTCCCTGTAATAATTTGCAGAATGCATACCTACCTGCACAGGTCCATTGGAGGCTCCCACGTGTATCACATGCAATGCACGTGTAATTTTCTGTTTATATTTAAAAATAAATAAATAAAAACAGAAAATCTATAGCACAGCCGTATATAATTTTTTTTATAAAAAAAAAAATCTATTATTTCCCCTAATTTTTTAAATAAATATTTTGTTTTTGTATTATTTATTTATTGTTCCATTTTGCATTTACATATGTGTATTTTATTCTCATCTTATTTTTACTGTCTGTTTTATTGTCGTCTCTGTGCTGTATACTGGAAGCATATGACAAACTAATTCCTTGTAGGCGCAAAAACAATAAAGCTCTTTCTGATTCTGCTTCGAATTTATTATCCATTTTGTACGCGTCACACGACGACAAACTTTAAGATCAATATCCGAATCCTTACGAGGTTTACTGCTGATGCACTATTATACGGTTAGACTCCTGCACTGGCTTTGCTAAGCTTGCAAGCTTTGTACAGTGTTTCATCATCCATAAGTGACGCGCGATCCGCCGGCGAGCCGCACGAGGGCGCGCGCTAATGAGCGCTAATAACTGGCTCGCGTTCGGGTTTAAAATCCTTCATAAACACTGACATTTTCCTAATGCAAAATCATCTATCTGAACACCATCTAAATAAGTCAATTGCGTTCGCCAAAATGTGTTCCTACGTGAAATGTTAGCAGAATGAATAAAGGGACGCGCTGTTTAAGTGTCGAGAGCGACTGTAAATACAAGACAGCTTGTTTTATTTGAACCACATCATACTGTAACACTGAGTATTCGTTTAGCTCTAACATCTGCTCTCACATCTGGGGGACGAAACACTTACCTCGACACCGACACATGAAGGTTACACGCGTGATGTTGTGCGCGCTGGCACAGTTTCCGCAGGGTTCTTAAACCGGCCATAGTTCAAACTATATAGTTTTCAGTATCAAAATAAATACACACAAATAAAAAAACTACAAAAGAGTTGGACCTATCAGAAAGTGTTCAGCGCAGAGACACCGGAGCGGAACACGCTGTTTTATCTCCTCCTCGCGCTCGTCCGTCACATGCGGAACTGTGCGTCACAGAGTGGGTGGGGCTTAAAACAAGCTCATTACTGTAAAGACATGTCTCAGAGCTGCTCAATGCGCTACTGTAAGTTATCCGCAGACACTTAATCGTCTTCCCATTTCTCTCTTAAGGAAATGGAACAGCGGAACTGAATTATCCGGAACACCGGATATGCTGATGTCCTATATATAAGCTCTAAAAATGTGATTTCTCATATTGTAATGAATGAATAAACGACTAGCTATACCGCATCCAAAGGTTTGTTTACGTGTAAACGGAAGTTAATTTGCGCAAAGCGTCATGACATTGTACCCCACATGCTAGACAAGGTCTAACGACCGCAACACGTCAACATGTCCACCATATTGGACAGGGCAAGATTCAAATATGACGTTACAAGTCTATGAAGAGATGCATGATAAAATTAGCTTTGACTGTCTATGTTCAGCCAGTTTTTATAAAATCGTGTATATTACAGTTGATGAACAAGTAAATATATTAATCATTTTGAGTCATCTTTATTGCTGTAGCTTTCATCAAAATTGTATGCAAGCCAAAGCACCTGGCATAGGGCTAGGCCTAACACTGGCATTCTTCTACTGCTAATACATTTTAAACTACAACTCAAATAAAATATAAATAAATTAATACGTTATGGTAACAGTAGTAGTATTAAATCAGACTTGCAAACCTAACAACAAGATTTATTATTAAATAAATATAGCACATGGTCTCAATTTAACTTTAGCCTTTGTAAAGTGTCATAATAAACATAATATTCCAGAGAAACTAATCAACACTTAATCACAAATCCATAAATGAATCTAACCAAAATGCTCTCATACTACCAAATATCAAGAGCATTGTGTACTAAGAATGTGGGTCAGATTAAAGATACATTTAATAATAAACAGAAATAAACCGTAAACTTACCTGTAATTCTGTCTAAAATCACACTTTTTGCCTGTGAATAGTTAACTCTTGCTGTCATCTTAGCTTACATGATAAATTAGTCAATTATCTAAAGTGAGACTCTCTCTAATAGTCTGTAAGCTCAATTCAAGTCAAGAATATTTTATTGTCATTTCAACCATATATAGCTGTTGCAGTACACAGTGAAATGAGACAACGTTTCTCAAGGACCATGGTGCTACATAAAACAAAGACAGAGCTATGTACTTTGTTAATCTTTCCCAAGAGACTAGATCTTTACAAAATTTACAAAAAGTTTGTCGACACCCGTCCATCACAGTTCTATGTGGCTCTTCACTAAATGGTTTACACAAAGTTTCTCTTCACTGGAACCAGCAGGCTCAAACCTGTTCCAGCATTACAATGCCCCTGTGCATAAAGTGATGGTGTGGAATGGAAGAACTCAAATGTCCTGCACAGAGCCCTGACTCAAACCGATTGAACACCTTTGGAATGAACTGGAATGCTGATTGTACCCATGTCTCCCCACCCAACACCAGTGCCTGATCTCACTAATGCTCTTGTGGCTGATTGAACACAAATCCTCAATCCTTACATATTACATAGTGTTTCTATGGCCACTAGGGGTCCCTCTTTTTTGGACATATACCAACTGGGAAATCTTAAAAACAATGAACTGATAAGGGGGTTTTTACACCTGGTCACTTCATGCGTTTTCTGTGATCCGATAGCTATCCGATCGTAAAAAGACCAGGTCTAAATGCCCTCCGAAACGGTTTCGAGACGGATATAAATCCGATCGTTCAAACTACTTCAGGAGGTGGTCTGGGACGCATTTCAGATGAAACTGGACAGGTGTAAATGCATGTGGTTGTTAAAGCCACATACGTCAGCGCTAAACTCCTCCCAAACGGAAGTACGTCACTCGCAGGTGACTCGCGAGTCGCGCCAGAAACAAATAACATGGACGACACGCAGGCACTTATTGCTCTTTGGGGCCATGAAAGCGTCCAAGAAAAGCTTTGTAAAACATGTAGAAACAAAAATATATTTAAGTATATACACCAAAGCGTGTTCCATTTCAATTACCCCGGAAATGAGCTAAAACATATTTGCATATTGGGCGGGAGTAGAAGGATCGGATTGATATCCGATTCGCCAAGACACATTTATGTGGCCTAATGTAAATGGAACAGTTTTAACAAATCAGAGAAAACACATGAAGTGACCAGGTGTAAAACTAAAATACAAATTCTACCATTAATATATGAACACAATGTCAAAAACAATATATTTTATAGGTGAGTGAGCATTTAACAGTTTGAACCATATCTCAAATGTAGTGGTGCAACAATTGCATTTTGCAATTTTAACTACTTTTGTAATAATGGCGTTAATATAAAAAAATATTTATTTGAAGTGAGTGAGGTCAGTGAAGTGAAGCATTGCAAAACATTTCCTTCCCTTATCAGCCATGTTTGCCTTGTAACTGAGCTAAAGATGAACAATCAACAATTTTCAGTTATACTTGGTTTCATTTTTGCAATTGGGGAACATGTAACACTATGCTTATTCTGACTTAACAATTTAAGGTCTTTTAACAAAGAAAGTTTGGCCTTGTATCCTCCTCAGAAATCTTATATAACTAGACATTATCCAATTTACACAGAACAAAATAGATTTCATACAGATACACTGAACACTGTATATAACAAAAAAACAATAGTTTGTCAGAAATGAAAAGTTAATCATTAACTTAATCACCAACTTAATATAAATATTATTATTGTGACTCGCCATTAGGGCTGCTGTAGTCATGTGTTACATCATTATTTGTTGTGTTTGTGCTACTGTACATACTATTTCTCCTCTTATTTTACATTATTATTTATTATTATTATTATTATTATTATACAAACATTTAATTGTTCTGTTTTTATTACTAAATAAACTGGTATGTTCTATTACTAAATAACTTGTTCTATCATGTCACTAATTAGTTACACATGTAAATCTGAACTCTAGTCTAAATACAAGTTAATAAATGCAGTACAGTTGGTGTTATTGCAGTGTTTAATGGTTCCTCAGATCTTGGCGTTTTGACGACAACAACGGAGTCTCTCTCGTGTTTGCTGTTTCCTTTTTCTCTGCGGTGGTGCAAACACTTCCTGTTTCAGCGCGGTTTCGTGTTCACTTTGTTTAAAGTTTTAAACTGACGCAAATACGTTGTTTACATCGGTTTAATCGGATAATTTGGAATTCACGCTCTCTGGATCTTCGTTGGAGGCAAATTTGACGAAAATGAGCTTCCTATTGTAAGTAATGGTGGCGTGAAAAACTGGTTAGTCTCTTATTATACAACAACGTGGTCATTGTTTGGAGATTATATTCCTGTTGAATAATCCCTAGTACACTATAACTAGTCAATCAATAACTAGTAACTAATAGTAAGTGTAACTTTTCGGTTCATTGTTGTTGCTTAGTTCAGCGTTGACAAACGTTGGTTAACCAACTCATCTAAAACCACGATACGATCTTAACAAATATATTAAATATCCGTTTTTATATTATATTATGTTATATTAGACCGTTTAACACGATTTAACACGTCTTATAGACGTCTCTGATTATAGCATATTCTCTTTCCTGAAAGATCTCCATGAAGCTTCCGCTAAAGCATTAATCAAGATTGATGCTCGTGTTATAACATTAAAGATAAAAGTTGTTAATCGTGAGGTGATTAAAGCTCAAACTGAGGGTGATTTGTGCTTCAGTTAACACGAAAATATGCAAATTAATTCATATTAAAATATTCTGATTTTATTTTAGAACTTTGGCTAAACTCTTAAGCTCTCGAAGACAGAAATGACATTTCCTTGTTATGTCCTTAGACTTTTGCACACAATTGATCTACATCAATATATTTTTTCTTTTCTTTAAAATAAATAAATAAATAAAAATTCTTGAATACTTCCATATGTAGTGACATATCACCAGACACATATGGACTGGGAAAATAACATGTTAGGAATAAACATAAACTGTGTGCTGCAGTTCTGGTTAACTAACAACAGGGTGGTTAGATGCAGAGAACCAATATGAAGTTGACCATTTTACTAAAACAGCATGAGCTGAATTATTTTAGGTTTTTTATAACAGCAATTTGTCAGAGATTTATTTAAGTGTATATATATCACATGAACAAAAGTGGTGTTGTAGTGAACATCAACATGGCTGTGATTCAGCTGTAGACACGAGGCCGCAGGTTATATAAACCACAGACATGCTTGTATAAATATGCTTGTATGTAAATGCACAATTGTGAGTTTACAAGAAAATATCAAGAAGCAGACATTTCAGTCCAAATGTTTTGTTTATTTTTTTCTTCATGCACGAAAAGTTTTTTCCAAAGAAGCCTAGAGCTGGTTGCCAAAACCAATACCAAAAGCACCCCACAGACTGATTGACAGCTTGTAATAAGTGTAGTGAGTGTTTCAGTATGATGAACTGGAAACTAGCTTTGCAGTAATTGTTTGAATTAGAACATTTATTTAGGACCCAGACAAAGTAGACTGATTAAAATGTCCTAGTGTGGTTATATTTAATATCAGCGCTATTGAAGCACATGGACTAACTGTTGTGTAGTAAACAAAACAGCATGTCATACATTTTATCCATTTTTTTAGTTGCATTTAATGTCATTGTAAAGAACAATTCCCTCACCAGCCTTTAATGTAAGTTATATTTAAACATATAACGACTCTCCTATGGCAAATAAACATACTGTTATGAAACCCTGTTACAATGAACTGTAACAAAACACTCTGGGCTCCAGATCATCATCTTTGACCAGTCAGAATCATGAATTCAAAAGTGCTGTGCTATTGGTAACCATTAGGGGTGTAACGATGCACTCCGATCACAAATCTGTTCATGATACTGGCTTCATGATTCATTTTGATTCTGATAATAATTTGTAAAAAAAAAAAAAAAAAAATTGAATGAAAGGAAAAATTCTCCTTTTTAATTTCTGAATTAGAAACGGTGCAAAGCAGTGTGCCTTTTTGTCTGTATAAAATGAAAAATTGTTCTACATTTTCACTATAGCTTAAATAAAAATTAATATATTTATAAATTCCAATTTATAAATACAGTTTATGTATTGGGACCTCGATGTTCCTGGAGTTCTAGACTGTGAATCGTGCACTCCCATGATGCATATCACGAAATTAAGGCGATGCAATGCATTGTGCCATGCTGTATCCTTACACCCCTAGTAATATAATGACTTCTAATAGTCTACATATCTTGTTTATATGAAACCTATTTATATGAAATATCCTTATGTATTATTATTAACCATAAATGACTGCAGGATGGGTGGGAAATCTGATATCTCTGTCAGTTTAAACATAATTTTCATGATTTCAAGATTTTTATTTTATAATCAAATACAATATACAAACTTGCATATAAATGAAAATGAATGTGTTCATTTCCTTCATGTCAGTGTTTGGTTTTAGAGAAAGTGTGTTGGTGTTAGTAAATGTGTTTAATGCATTTTTTTTCTCTTTTCAATTCAGTGTAAGCAGGTTTTAATTTTCTTATGTGTATGTCCTTTAATACATTTAGGGTTTTGTTAATTGAAATACTTTTGGGATTATTTTTATTTCACATTTGTGTGGTTTGAAAATAAACTATATGAAGAGCTCATTTCCTACTAGGAGGAACACAAGCACCAGTCGTATGTTTTAACTGCCATCTAAATATAATAGCCAAAGTATTTATCATTGTTGTATCAATAACCCAATTTGAGATATTTTGATGAACTAAAAGTGTCATCAGTTGCATTATTTGTCATGTTCCATGGTAGAGCCTCAAGAAACTTTGGTCTATAAAAGATTACTTTGGCATTTATAGCACTAGATTTTGGACTGTGCTAGTAGAGGTATAGTTTAATCTACTTCAGCTCAACTCAGAAATGGTGGTGGATACAAAGCTGTTATGCAGGACTAAACAGATGTAATCAGCATTTGACTGTGTAAGTGAATAAATGATGATCATGTGTTTGCTTTAGTGGCAGTCGGTCTTCAAAGACTTTTAAACCAAAGAAAAACATTCCAGAGGGTTCTCACCAGTATGAGCTCTTGAAACATGCTGAAGCAACGTTGGGAAGTGGCAACCTTCGAGCTGCTGTAATGTTACCAGAAGGAGAAGACCTTAATGAATGGATCGCTGTTAATAGTGAGTGTATATGTCTACATGCTTAATTGATAAAGCTGTTGCAGCATTATCTTAATTAAACTTTACCAAACATCATATGAAATGTTTGAGTGATCAGTATATGATGTTTTATATTTTAATATATCTGTTGTAAGTTATTGTAGTGTTCTGTTTACTGATGTCCCTAAACTGTTAATTTTTTCCATTTTCTAAAAGCATTAAAATATTTCATATTAAAATATCTAGAGTCTTTTTATGAACAGTTTGCTGCAAATTTGTGGTAAAATCTTTCTTCCTCAATTTTGTGTAAGGCAGATGATGTGATCTAGGTCTCGTTATTCTGACGAGTTACTTTGACTTTATTTTAGCGGTCGATTTCTTCAACCAGATCAATATGTTGTATGGCACAATCACTGAGTTCTGCACAGAGACCAACTGCCCTGTCATGTCTGCAGGGCCCAAGTAGGAAGAAATATCATAACATATTT
Source organism: Tachysurus fulvidraco (assembly GCF_022655615.1). Lineage (NCBI taxonomy): Eukaryota > Metazoa > Chordata > Actinopteri > Siluriformes > Bagridae > Tachysurus > Tachysurus fulvidraco. The sequence goes on along the minus strand of NC_062526.1, from coordinate 14,356,495 downwards.
TGTTATTTACCACATAAACACAACTGGATGGTTTTACAGTATCTCTTATGTTTCTCCAGGTATGAATATCACTGGGCTGATGGTACCAACATAAAGAAACCGATCAAATGTTCAGCTCCAAAATATATCGACTACTTGATGACTTGGGTCCAAGATCAACTGGATGACGAAACCCTATTTCCTTCCAAAATTGGTTAGCATGGCATATGGATAAGAGAGAAAGAAATACAGTATGTAAATTGATATGCAGTGAAACATTGGGGTGAGCTGGAATAATGCAAGTATGGCAAAGTAAAATAATGGGGGTGATGCGGTTATAGTGTTAGACTACCAGTTGGAAGGTTAAATAAGATAAGAGTGTCTGCCAAGTGCAAGGTCATGTCAGAAAAGGGCTAAAAAAAATAAAAATAAAATACATGGCTTACCAAATCGAACAGGGGATTCTGCATCAGTTTGGAATTCCCGTGGTTGATGGTAGGATGGTTCTTCCGTCTGCAGCTAGAGCTTTGGAGATTAATGGCAATGAACCATTGGCTAATCAGCACATGTCCACAGTGGTCCCCACAAGGGTTAAAGATCCAAGCCATTTGGCAGTAATAACTGTGGAACTGTCAATTTAATATAAAATAGTAGACATTTTTTACGTAGAGACTCTTTTTAAAGAGGTGGCCTTAAAAGTTCACCACATCCCCCACCGTAACTAGATAGTGTAGTATTTGTTTGCAAAATGACACTCTTTTCTTCTTTCCAGGTGTGCCTTTTCCAAAGAACTTCATGTCAGTGGCTAAAACTATTCTGAAACGTTTATTCAGAGTCTATGCTCATATTTACCACCAGCACTTTGACTCTGTGATGCAGTTACAAGAGGAGGCCCATCTCAACACTTCCTTCAAGCATTTCATCTTCTTTGTGCAGGTGATAGGGCTTGGCTCAGCTTAGGGGGTTTATATTTTAACATAATTTTATACACAACCATAAATGATGTCTGACAGTTTGTTCCTTCTAATCATTATTTTTTTCTCGCTTTCTTTGTTTGCATGTGTATGGACAGGAATTCAACTTGATTGACCGCAGAGAGCTGGTTCCACTGCAGGAACTTATCGAGAAACTAGGCACCAAGGACAGATAAAAAAACACCACATAAACATATATATTACTGAAGTATTTCTTCTTTTCCTTTTAGAGAATTTTAAAGCCACAGTCAGAACATTTTAGGAGTAGAGGTTATATTTTAATAATAAGCTGACTGTAGATTAACAGATTGTATCTACCAAAATCATTTTAGGGTGACTTTTTTTTTTTTTTTTTTTGCCTTTGATTTTTTTTTTTTTTAATTTGGGTTTCATGATGTATACAAATGTTGGACGAATTAGGACAGGAGATAGAAAACAGATAGAAACTGCAGGCAGATTTTTTAATTAAAGATTTCTTATTGTTTTATATTCTAGCATCTTTATATAAGGGAAAAGAAACTATACAACCTTTTACAGTTTCGTATTAAAGGTAAATTAAGTAAAAGCTATTTGTTTCTGGGATCAGCACATGTGTTGTTGTGACCCTTGTTAGGGTCTAACATTCCTTTTATGCTGAAAAGGTTTTTAGGTCAGTATTTTTGCTTTGAAATTTACACTCACTGAGTAGTTTATTAGAAACTCTATATAATAACACTTGATTTAGCCTCCCTTTGTTTTAAAAATGGCTTTAATTCTTTGTCATTAATTCATCATTCCTTTGAGATTCTGGTCCATGTTGACAAGGATCTTTAAGGTGAACTTTAATGCTGTCAATCTCCTGTTCTACCACAACCCAAAGGTGTTCTTCTGGAGTGGGAAGGTCACTGAAAATCACTGATTTTATTTTTACATTTGTGAAATGAGTTTGAGACGACTTTTGCTTTGTGACATGGTGTATTTTCATGCTGGAAGGAGCCATCAGAAGATGGTGATTGTGATCATGAATGGATGCACATGATCGGCGACAATACTCAAATAAGCTGTGCCAAGAAAACATTACCAATTCTCCACCACCTCTGTGTATCAGCTGAAATCAGGATTCATCACAGAAGGGTACAGTTTTCTAGTCTTTAACTTTTCACTGTTTGAGTCTGTGCCAACTGCAGCCTCATTTTCTGTTTTTGTCTGACAGGAGCCTAAGCCAACATGGTGTTTGACTCTTGTAGCTCCTGCACCTCAGGCTTTGACATGTTTATCCTGAGATGCTTTTCTGCTCATGACTTTTGTTCAGAGTGCTTATCTGAGTCACTGTTACTCTGTTGACTTCTCTCAACAACACAGAGATTCTGTCCCCAAAACTAGCCAAATAAGTGTTTTCTTTTTTTTTTTTATTGCATCACTCTGTTTAAACTCTAGAGACTGATAATCGCAGATCAGCAGTTTTGAAATCTAACATCATAACAAGGTCAAAATCACAGAGATCACAAAAACACAGAGATCACACAATTTTCCCGATCATATGTGCATGATGTTATGCATCACACTGCTGCCACATGTTTGGTTGTTTTCGATGATTGCGTGAAAGAGTAGGTGTTACAGGTTCCTAATACAGTGCTCAGTGAGTGTAAATTGTAACAGTAATGCTGAGGATTTTACTCAATATAAAATGCTGATTTTTCCCTTGCTTTGAATATCTTCAGTGTTTTATTTTCCTTTTAATATAAGGCATTGAAAAGTATATTGTGTCCAATGAAAAATGAAAGAATAAGTGATCATCTAAATAACTTTTTTAAGATGAGGATTAAAACTGTATTTGTATCCATATTAGATTGTCTGTACATTTTTAATGTCTTGACTGACTTGCTATAGAGAAAAACGTGGCAAGGTTTGTCTACATAGAAATTATTGTCATTGAATTTTCTTAAAAAGTTTCCATAGATGTTGATCTACTAGTTGAACATTTTTTGCTTCCTTTTAATTAAAAAATTCAATATACAGATTTCATACAGAGACTTTTTTAATCAAATGATATGTTTCAGACAACTGATTAATGATCGTTTATGATAAATACTGAATAGTAATTGTGATAATGGTTAAACAAAGTTCCTTGATTAAAGAAAAAATATGGTCTTGGAACAAAAAAGTCGTTGTAGTATTTCCACACTAAAAAATGAAACAAATGAAAAGATTTTGAATGTAGTCACGTTTATATATTATTCTCTATTATAAGATAACCCTTTTGACAGTCGACTAATTTTCAGCTTGAAATTTTCATATATAATTGGCAAATAATTTATCTTTATTTTTAAGAATAAATGCATAAAATGAAAAAATATAAGAAAAAATATCAATAGAACAATAATATTTCATGCATAAAGTCAATTAATATGTTTCTCCTTTCCACTTTTTTTTTTCACATCAGGTGCAAATTATTAGAACATTGTTACCGAGCATTTTGAAGAAGGCTTGACTTATTTAATTCAATTCAATTCCCATTAGAGAAGTATGGAAACAGAAGAGAAACTTTAAAATTAATTTAAAAAAAGATTAACTTAAAATTTAAAATACTATATATCTTTCCCTATCCCTAATGAGCAAGGTGGTTGCAGCAAGGAAAAACTCCCTGAGATGATATGGGGAAGAAACCAGGCTCAGAAGGGAACCCATTCTCATTTGGGTGACACTCTGCAGTAAATAGTGTAAATGTAAATAACGTCCTTTCTACAACAGTTAATAATAGTGCAACCGAGAGCTCCTGAGGAACTAATGGGTCATCGTAAACTCTGAGTTCAGCACAGACCTGTTTGCTGATAAAGACCAGACCATACAGCTGACTGACACAACATTGGTTCAAAGAAGGCATGACAGTCTCTGGGCAGCTTCATACACAACAATCCCATCAGACACTGGCTGACCATGCAGATCGATCCCTGGCAAGGTGACCACTGGGAGACGAGACTTCAGCCAGCAGTAGAACATCAGGATTGACAAACTATTTCCACAAAGTGCAGACAGGCACTGCGGCATGACTGGCTATGGCATAACTAAAAGGCTAACCAGAAGGTATGACAGACATGAGGGCTTCCTGGGATGTAAAGCGCCCCACCGCTCCACAGTCTGCAAACCTGAGCGACTTGCGAGGGTGGTAAGCTGACAACATCCAGACTTCCCAGTTCACCAAACACTCTATGCTCATGAACCCTCCAGATCTACTCCTTTACCTAAAAAAAAGCTATTAATAAAAAGCTAAACTAAACAAATGTCTTTTTAGCCTGGACTTAAATACTGAGACTGTGTCTGAATCCCGAACACTAATTGGAAGTCTGTTCCATAACTGGGGCTCTGTGAGAAAAAGCTCTGCAATCTGCTGTGGCCTTTTGTACTTGAGGTACTACCAAACAGTCTGCACCTTTTGTTCGAAGTAGGCGTGACGGATCATAAAAAAACAAAAGATCTCTCAATTACTGTGACGCAAGACCATTAAGTGCTGGTTAATAATAGTATTTTATAATCAATGCGAAACTTGAATTGGAAGCCAATGCAATGAGTATAAGATGGGGTGATATTTTCATTCAATTTAAGTTAATTTGTATAGCACTTTTTACAATTGACATTGTCTCAAAGCAGCTTTACAGAACATAAACATGGAACAAAAGGTTAATATAAAGAATAATATAAAGATTAATAGAATACAAAATTCAGGATTAATCTTTAGATAGATTTAGTTCACGATGTGTATGTATATATCCCCAATGAGCAAGTCTGAGGTGACTCAGGCAGCAGTGGCAAGGAAAAACTCCCTTAGATGGTAAGGAAGAAACTTTGAGAGGAACCAGACTCAAAGGGGAACCCATCCTCATATGGGTGACACTGGAGGGTGTGATTATAAAAATACAGTCAAACAGATGTTGTATAGATGCAAAAGATCATATGGAGTTCACATCTTTTTAGTATAGCAGAGTCTAAGTGTAGCTGATAGATCTTGATGCCTCAGGATTCACTGAGTTGGCCTCATCTCAGTGGTCCAAAATCTTCATCGCATGGAAGACGATCAGTGCTGGTACAATTTCTTGATGCCTCGGGATGGGTAGAAAGAGAGAAGCAGTGGAGAGGGATTAACATATCTGCTGTCCTTAATATTTGCAAGTCTGATATAATAGTGCACAGTATTATGGGATGTATTATGTGTACGCCTGACTAAAGAGATGAGTTTTTAATCTACATTTAAACTGGGAAAGTGTGTCTGAGCCCCGAACACTATCAGGAAGACCTATATGATTTTTCACTAATATGAAAACCCTCTACCGCCTTTAGTAGACTTAGATATTCTGGGAACTACCAGAAGTCCTGAGTTTTGTGATCTCAGAGAGCGTGAAGGATTGTAACGTGTTAGAAGACTAGTTAGATACATGGGAGCTAAACCATTAAGCCTTGCATAAGCCTTGTACGTAGGTAGCAGCAGTTTGTAATCAATTCCAAACTTAACAGGTAGCCAGTGTAGAGATGAAAAATTGGGGTTATATGGTCATACTTTCTTGTCCTAGTGAGAACTCTGGCAGCTGCATTTTGGACTAACTGTAGCCTATTTATTAAAGATGCAGGACAACCACCTAGTAATGCATTACAATAGTCCAGTCTAGAGGTCATGAATGCATGAACTAGCTTCTCAGCATCAGATACAGATAGGATGTTTCTCAGCTTGGCAATATTTCTAAGGTGGAAGAAGGCTGTTTTTGTAGTATGGGTGATATTATTTTCAAAAGACAAGTTGCTGTCTAATATAACACCCAGGTCTTTCACTGTCGAGCTACTAGTAACAGTACATCCCTCTAAATGGAAGTTAACTTGTGAGAGTTTCTGTGTACTGGTTTTTGGACCTATAAGTAGTATTTCTGTCTTATCAGAGTTTAATAACAGAAAATTACAGCTCATCCAATCTTTTATCTCTCTAAGGCACTGAGTTCATTTGGACAATTCAGCTATTTCATCTGGTTTTGATGAGAGATATAACTGTGTATCGTCACCATAACAGTGGAAATGAATCCCATGCCTTCTAATGATGTTCCCTAATGGAAGCATGTATATCGAGAAGAGCAGGGGTCCAATAATAATATTAAGAAGAGCCTCACCAGCTTTATGTAACACGTCTTTCAGTAATTTAGTTGGGATGGGACCTAGTGAACAAGTTGTTGATTTAGCTGTAGTAATAAGCTTATCTAACTCTTCCTGTCCTGTACTTGTAAAGCACTGTAGTGGTGAGTGTAGTGCTTTAGGTGAGACTGAGTCACAAGCTGCTCTTACATGTTGAACATCACCTATTTTGTTCCAGATGATTTTAATTTTATCAGTAAAGAATCTCATAAAATCCTCACTACTGAACTGTGATGGAATAGTGTGTTCACATTTCTGTTTTTTTGTTAATCTAGCCACTGTGCTAAATAAAAACCTTCTGATTGTTCTGGTTATTTTCTATGAGTTTGCTCAGGTGCTCAGTCCTAGCAGCTTTTAGAGCCTGTCTATAGCTATTTATAGCCTTTTAGAGCCTGTCTATATGCTACTTATACGCAATTCTAAAAACCGCTAATTTAGTTTTTCTCCATTTTCGCTCAAGGTTATGGGTTTCTCTCATGAGGGTGTGAGTATGACTATTATACCACGGTGCAGGTGTTTTGTCTCTAACCTTCTGTAATCTGATTGGGGCGACAGTGTCTAATGTGCTAGTGAATATAGCACCTATGCTGTTAGTCATTACATCTAGATCATTTGTGTTTAAGTGTACAGTAAGAAGTCCAGACAGATCAGGCAGGTTATTTGTGAATCTGTCTTTAGTGGTCGGAATAATATTTCTACCGAGTCGATAACGTGGTGAGACACAGTTCGTCTGTTCTATGGGTAGTGTGTACATTATGAGGTAATGGTCTGTGATGTCATCACTTTGAGGTATGATATCTATATCAGTGACATCTATTCCGTGTGATATTATTAAATCTAGTGTCTAATTAAGACGATATGTTGCTCTAGTGATGTTTTGTTTAAGCCCAAATGAGTTTATTAGGTCCATAAATGTGACTCTTAAAGCATCATTTGTATCGAAAAAAAAAATGTTCTTATCTTCTGGTTCTAGTTAGGACTCTACGGTCAGGACTAACTGGAGCTTGTTTATGCTCCTACTGGAACATCTAGACAGTAAAGCATTACAGTAATCCAACCTAGAGGTAACAAATGCATGAACTAGTGTTTCTGCATCATGTAATGACATCATATTTCTTACGTTAGCAATATTTTTTAGATGAAAGAAGGCTACCTTTTGTGGTATTATTTATGTGAGCTTCAAATGAGAAACCGGTATCAATATTCACACCGAGGTCTTTTACTGTTGCACATGATGTAATAGAATGAGCATCCAGAGTTACTCTGTAATCAGAAAGCTTACTTCTGGCTGCCTGTGGACCTTGTAAAAGCACTTCTTACACCTCAGATATACCATGGTGAGATCCAAAATGCTTTGAGAATTTTGTTGAAGCATATGAGTCTAGTAAGGGATATAAAAAGATCTCAAAATAATTTGTAATCAGCCATTCCACTGTTTGAAAATCATTTGCAAGTGTAGAACATTTAAAACAACTGCCACCATGGCCAGTTCAGGCCATCCAAACAAATTCACTCCAAGAGCAGCCTGCAAGAAAACACTAAAATATCATCATTGGACCTACAGAAAGCTCTTGCTACAGTTAATGTCAAAGTGCATGACTATATCAGAATGAGACAGCACAACTTTAATTATCATGGGATGTGTTTGAACAAGGATGGTCTGAAATGGTCAAGGCAACTGAAAGAATTCTGCATTGAGGAGTGGGGAAACTTTCTTCTAGTTGATGTCTGAAACTGGTCTCACTGAGGTTATTTCAGCCAAAGGGGGAAATACTAGCTAATGGGGTGTCCTATCTTTTTCCTCCGTTGAAATATTCATTATGTCATTTAAAAAGAAAAAAGAAAAGAAAAGAAATTAGGGGATTGGATTTTGAGAAAAAACCTTCTGTGTTGGTCTTTTCTGTGACCTTCTGTGTTGTTGACACACACAAGGAATTTGGTTCCAGCTGTTTGTGACTCTCAAAAGTACAGACATAAATAACAATGTACTATACAAGATAATACAGACTATACAAAAAATGCAGGTGTGATACAATAGATATTATGAGTATTAAATGTATACAAAATATATGACTGATCAGTTATGTAGTGTACATATATTTTTATTTGTTTGAACTTTAGCCAATAAGCCCCTCTTTATAAGATGATGTGCTTCTTAGTGACAAATATTAACAAGCTTTAATGTTAATCTAAACCGTGTGCTAAATGTGTTACATTTCTGTGCGTAAATGCAGATGGCAACTTATTATGTAGTGCTCAGGAAAACCTACGTACGTTTAAAAAAAAAAAGTTTAATTTCAAGGTGGAACAAAAATATAAATGACCCGGATATACTTTTGCAATGTTGCCCACGTGATCATTTTTGTTAGCGTATAAAAACAAACAAGTCTCGTGTCGGTTGTTTAACGCATGCGCACATTTCATTGAGCGAGACTTGAACGGAAGCTATGTCTGCACATTGTGTCTGTTTTAAGCTCGCATTCAAGCATCTGAGGTCTGATCTGAAACAGTGCGTCTTGTTTTCACGGCTTCTCTTTACAACCAGTTTCTCTTATGGCAGAATGACTGCAAACACACAGTTAGAGAGCTTTATGGAGCAGCGCCCTGCAGTAACACGTGTAAAGAGGCTTTCTATTGAGGGCAACATAGGTAGGGAATGATTTCATTAACAACAACTTCTTAACCTCTGCATGTGCTTTAATAATTAATTTAACCGCATTTTACACATATGTTCCTTGCTCTGAAGACAGCAAGTGTTCCAGTCAAGATACAGTCTTGTGTTGTTGTTTTTGTTTGTTTTAATTTCAAATTGATTAAAACATTTGCTAAGGGACTCAACATTGAACCTTTGCTTATCGTTGCATTAAACTGTAACATGCAGAAACTGAAATATATGAATGAAAGCATGAAGACAAAAGTAAGATTGTTGAGCAGATTTATTAATTATAATTTATTATTACATTAAATGTTGAATCCATTTTGTTATTTTGTATGTTATCATATGTGGCACTTTTAACTGGACTGCTGTTATATTGCTCTGTGTGTGTATTGGAAACTTTAGCGGTTGGGAAGTCCACTTTTGCAAGGTTGCTGAGCAGTGCAGGGCGAAACTGGGAAGTCACACCAGAACCGGTCAGCAAATGGCAAAATGTCGAAGAGGCGACTTCACAAATAACACCGGTATACATAATCTTGTAATCCTTGTTATTCTGTGCCTGATGGACACATTGACATCGAAGTGACATGGTGGCTCATGACTTTAATGCAACAAAGGCTGCTTTTGTTTTAAACTGGGTAACATTTCTTGTTTGTTACATTTCCATTATCCTTCCTGTAGCAAGTGCCATCTTCCCACCAGACAGCAACCAACCTGCTGCAAATGATGTATGAAGACCCCAAACGCTGGTCCTACACCTTTCAGACATTTTCTTGTATGAGCCGTATGCGCACGCAGCTGCAGCCACCTCCTGGTCGGTTACTGGAAACAGATGACGTTGCTGTTCAGGTGTACGAACGTTCCATCTACAGTGACCGGTGAATTCATGCACACGGACATCATCTCAGCTTCTTCTAATCATTGATTTCTTGTCTCTGATATCCGTGTCGCACTTCCTTTTCAGGTATGTTTTTGCTCTGAACATGTTTGAGTTAGGATGTATAAACTCCACAGAGTGGGCTGTTTATCAGGACTGGCATTCCTTTCTTGTTGAGCAGTTTGGTCCTAAGGTACAACTAGAGGGTATCATATACCTTAGGGCACCACCTCAGGTCAGTGATGTGAAAATAAATATTCCTGAAAGTTGTGTGTGAACTTTTTGAGTACGCAGGAACAATTCTTGGCAATTAAGAACAGAAGATATAAGAAGATAAGACCAATAAATGCATATAAAATACTTATTTTCTTACAAATAAGTGTGAAATATTCATATAAGCTCATGGACTTCTGTTTATTTTTCCTTACTTAAATAAGGGATGTCTGCAACAATAATAAAATGTAACGCCTCTGATTATTAGCAGGCAGGAAATAAGCAACATTTTTATTTTCAGATCCTCAGATTGTTCTTTGCTATGAGGAGCCATATTGAACATCCATTGACCAGTATGAGAGAGAGAGAGCAATAACATTAAATTTAACACACCTGAGACCTTGTAACACCAATGAGTCACATGACACTGGGCATTTGTAATTGGGCCCGATTTGGACATTTTCACCTAGGGGTGTACTTACCTTTGTAGCCAGTGTTTTGGACATTAATGGCTGTGTTGAGTTATTTTGAGAGGACAGCATATTTACACTGTTGTACAAACTTACACTCATTACTTTACATTGTAGCACAGTGTCATTTCTTCAGTATTGTATTATATTTTATAATATTTACAAAAATGTGAGGGGTGTACTCACTTCTGTGAGATACTGTATATATGTAAGGCAAGGCAAGTTTATTTATATAGCACATTTCATGCACAATGGTAATTTAAAGTGCTTTAGAGTCAGAGCAGAAGGCCGCAAGTTTTCTTCCAGGACAACTTTGCACATGGCTTGATTCATGAGTCCTGTATAAAGACACACGTGCCTGATCCAGCCTTGCTGAAGAACCCCCAGATCATCACCAACTGCAAATTTCACAGTTGGTGCAAGACACTGGCTTGTAGGTCTCTCCAGGTCTCTGTCTAACATTAGGTGACTAAGTGTTGGGCAAAGCTGAAAACGGAGAAGATGACTTTACTCTACAGTCCAATCCTTATGGTCTTTTGTAAACCTTAGCCTGACTGTTCTTTGATTCTCAATAATGAAGACATTATTTCTAGCTTTGCATGACTTCAGCCCTGCCTGTAGGAGGTTTTTCAAACTGTCCTTGCTGTGCACTTCACCCCCGCCTGCTGTTTGCCATTTTGTTGTAGATCACTTGATGATATCCTATGGATGTTGAGTGACATTCGAGTGAATTGAGTACCTGTCTGTAGATTTGTTGTCTCCAGTGTCTGCAGCTTGACCTTGTACAACTGAACCGCTGTCTTTGAATTTTTAAGAATGGAAGCAACCTGATGTATGTCTCTGCCTGTAAAGCCTGGATTGAACCCTTCTTTTCCTCACTCAATTTTTTTTCTTTTCAACATTTCTGACCATGGTCAGTAGTTATTTGACTTCAATTTCTTTTGAGGTAAGACAATGTTTTTTGCCATCCAGCTGGTGCTATTGAAAGAGGACCATGATGACAGCAGTAGTTTTTATACTTTTCCTTGTTAAATAAGATTTGTTTCAGGTGATCACCTAATGTGTGCCTGTGTTGGAATTGAACATGAATTTGGAGTGGCCTCTTAATTTTTTCCAGAACTATACATACACACACACTTGTTTGTACTCTCCCCAAAATTCAAGATGAGGTTAAGTTCTTGTTTGGGGTGAAGATACTTAATCTCACGTGGTTAGAGTTTCTCAAAGTCTGGAAGTAGCCTGTAATAACCAACTATGCCTTGGTCATAGTCACCAAGATTAGCCCCATTCTGCTTGATTTCGTGTATTGCACTGCTGCCACATGATTGGATAATTACTATTGGATTGTATAATTGCATAAATGAGCCTCTGTACAGATGTTCCAGTTAAAGTGCCCACAAGGATTTCTTATTGATTGTGCTGTGTCATTGTTTCACCTGCTATGTCTCTCAAATTATCTTAAATTTAGTGGCTAAATACTTGTAGGATTCCTAATAAATTATAACAAACCAGCAGATGTACTAACTTATGTTTTAAAAGTGTTTCAGACTGGGTCAATGTTACAGCAAAGTCATATGTCAAATGATTTCTTTAAAGCTTCATTCATGTTTGCAGGAAATTTTGAAGGTATTTAAGCCATAAAATTAGTAACAAGAAAAAATAGTTGTATTGGCCACAGAGCTATGTCTTCTCACTTTTTCTTTTGCAATTTTCTGTGAACATCATCTATAAACTCTAATCTAGGATGAAATTGACTACTTGTGTCTCATAGACCTGCATGGAGCGGCTGAGACACAGAGGTCGAGAAGAGGAGCAGGGAATACAGCTGGACTACCTTGAAACCCTCCATAAGCAGCATGACAATTGGCTTATAAACAAAAATACAAAGTGAGTTTGTTCATTTATTGGCAGGTCATTGGTGGATCATTCCATTGTTGGTAACACTGAAATAAATGTCAGCAGTAGAATAACTGTGTTCTGTATGATAGTAATGTATTAATGGTTAAATTCATACCAACTACAGTAATGTCTTGAAATTTATAAAATCCCTCTCTCTTTTTTACTTCTCACTTTAGGGTTCACTTTGATCACCTGAAAAACATTCCAGTTCTGGTGTTGGATGGTAGTCTGGAGTTTGAAAGTGATTCTGAGATGCAGACCAAGTTTCTAACAGAGGTTTGTGTGTTATTGTGTGTGATTTTCTGATTTTTATATGTACTTTAATGTGTGAGCAAATTCATTTAAGTATTTTTCTTGTAGGTCACGAACTTCATACAGGAATTATGAACATCAAACTAAAGGACCAAACACAAATCTTGGACCCTCTGGACTATCTGCTAGACTGAGCTCTAGGCATTTATTGAAGAGTAAAGAAACACCAAAATAGTTTTTTAATCTGCCTGATTTTTAATGTCCTGAACCAACAGTTTTTATCAGAGCAAACTTTCAAGGACCTATTTGTTAAGCTGGACCCGGAAAAAAAAACATTTACAATTTCTTACAAAAGTATGTTCTTACAAAAGTTCTTACAAAAGTTTTCTATACTGACATGCTCAGTAATCCTTTAGCAAAGAAAGGCCAATTTCTTCATCTGTCTGATGCAAAAGTCAACACACTTGCAGAAGAACCTTGTGCTGAATAAATGAACAGTCTATAATAAACACTTTTTATGTTTTTCAATTTGTGGTGTTCTTTAGCACTAAATCTGTCTGCATAGGGTCAAAATATTTTTTTCTTCATGTTGGTGCTCTCTGTTTTGATGAAATGTAGTGTCTACAAAAGTCTTCTATCTCCTTTTTACTGTTTTAATTTTTACTTGAAATAGTACATATTCTTTTGTTGTCCAATAAAGTATTCATATACTTTATATTTTTTATTGACACTTTTTTTTGTAAACAAAAGATTTGTCCATTTTTGATCTTTGCATGCCCAATTTTATTACGAAACTGCCCAAATCCCAAATCTCCTGAGATTAAAGCTACCTACCATATTGTAGGTAATCCAGCCAATTCAGTTCAAAATTTGTGTGTGTGTATGGATTTTGGAGAAAGCGAGCTTGCCTGTTCTGTGCAGAAAAATTACTTTCAGTCATGGGTACATTTGAGCAAATACTATAGAAGACTAGTATGCTGTAGTGGTAGTAATGAATAAACGGGCAGCAGGGCATTGGACAAAATTTGATGGAGGAGGAACAATAAAAGCAAACAATAGCAAATGTTTGACGCATGCTTTTCAGCCTTATTATTGTAACTTTGGCCAGTAGGTGGGGCTGTCCAGCATGATGAGCAACGCCAACTCTTTTTTTTCTGAGGTCCCCAGTAATCTAATTTGTTCGTGATATGATGCACTCCTACAAAAACCTGTTGTGAAGATCAGACTTTTATAGATCCCTTTTTGTTAAATAAACCAGGGCATTCACTGATACTGATTTGTCATCCCATTGATTGAAAACAATTCTCTCAGGATTCCACTTACAGATACTGTATGTAATACTGGATTTTTTTATTTTTCTCAATAAATTAATTACCAAGTTTAATATTTTTGATTCATTTGTTTCGTTCACTTCTTTTTGTCCGCTTTATGAGTGTCTCTTTAATAGTGAGCATATGTTTGAAAGCAGATGTGTTTGATAACGCCATCAAGTAAACTGCTGTGGTTTCTGGGAACTGTAGTCTGGTGTGACCATGTTGTGGGAAGCGGAGTTTGTGGTCCTGACAGTTTTACTGATGATTGCAATCTAATGTATCCTGTTACAGCTGTAAGATACAGATAGAGGACCTGACAGCTTTTATCCAGAAGCAATCTCAGGAGCTTTCTGCTTGTGGATGAACCTGAGCAAAAGGGAGACTATTAAGCAAAATTCTCAGCTAATTATTAAGAATTGAGAAATATAAGTGTATGAATAAATAGAAATATATCTATGGTAGGCATGCAAGTTGAAGAAATTTCATAAAACACTGAAGGTTGGACAAGGCAGGAGACAAGATAGTTATCATCATATGTCTACATTGTGTGTCTTTTAAAACAGCTTGTTGAAACTGAAAACTAGGATTGGTGCATTTTATGCCCTGTTGTCCCAGTTGATGAGTGCAGACATGCCATGATTGAAATGGCAGACAACCTTGGTATGGATAAGCTGCATATATTTCTGTGTAATTAAGCAACCATATAATCAAATCGAAACTGTTTCATGGACTCTGACTGAAGGCTGAAGCTGAGATCATTTATAATGTGTGTGCATATGTCTGATTACTTTCTTCACTTGCTACTAACAAATAATTCTCTTTTGCAGCAGCTTGCCATTCAAGAAATAGGCCATCTGGGAAGCTATTAAGTAAACTGAGGGTTATAAATATACGCTATTCTTGACTTCTGAGTTCACCCAGTCAAAGTAAGATTGAATGACTTTGTTTCAGAAATACAAAGCCTTTTATACCACTATAATAGACAAAATTGGACTTTCTGGTCTAACTATTATACTCAGAATCCATTGCTTGGGCAGTTGCCACCTTCTCCTACAACATCACAGTGATAAATATCATGATCAATCTTTTCTAGGATCAATATATAGTATTGTGTTCTGTATTTATTCCAGCTTTCTGGCCTTCCACATGGATATGTGACGGACAGTATCTGGGACCCCCTTATACCATATGGAATCTGGGTGTGCTCCTACCTGGTCTTTAGAGGCTTCCATTATATATATATATATATATATATATATATATATATATATATATATATATATATATATATATATATATATATATACAGAAGAATCATGTTTAGTATAATTAAACTGTAATTCATGCTTAGCAAGATGAATATATTATTTTCAACAGTTTGTTTCTTTTTGTTTGTGTATTTGTTTGTATATGCAGAGTATTTAAGGTTTCAAATATTTAGCTAAATTTGAACTCTGAACTAATCTTTCCATTATGTGTATAGTCCAGCATCCAGTGTGCACACTAGTTTTATAAAAATGCAAGCATTATATAGGTTGTTGATATATACAGTAGGTAGTTGATATGATAAATACAAGTCTTCTCTGTATCTGAATGGCTTTATTCACTTCTCTTGTCTTGTTTGAAATTTCCTTTAACATTCCCTGTGGAATTCAATATTAACCAAAGCACGATATGGTTTTAGCAACAGATGGTGTAACATCTCAACTGGAGCACTTTTAGTTGCATCTTACAGCTAAGTCAAAACAAAGCTTAAATGTGATGCTTGGGCAACATCCGGAAGTGATGAATGCCACCTTTGCCTGAGAGCAGTGAGAAATATGCCAAGGATTGGAGGGATGGAGCAGGCCAAAGATGCTACTCAACAATCAACGCTAAAGAGAAGTTAGCTGACACATATAAGAAGAGACTTGTTGACATTACTAAAGAAGATTGTCAAATCCGTCATAGCTCTCATAGCTCCCCATGCTTAGATGACCAGCATGACTGATGATCTGGAAAGGCAAGGGGGATGTCAGTGGGTGCTATTACGTTTGCTGGACAAGTGCCTCCAACGCATCATGGAACCATCCACAAGGCCTGACTACTGATGGAAAAGCAGGAGAAGAACAAGATGGTGCACATGGTATTCATCTGGCAATTTTGCCACCCTTTGACAATACCTCAATTCCCACAAAGCTCCACCCATTTGCCCATAGTATTGTTCCTTCACATGGACACAGTGTTTACTGACCTGCAAATGCCTCCACCCTGGATAAAACATTGTGTTTTTGAGCTCAGTTAAGCTGACTCCTAATTCTTAAATTTTTTTATCCTAAAATTAGTTTATATTAGAACTTTTTCCTTCTAAAAAAAAGGGGAAACACACTGTTAATAACATCTTACAATATATAACTCGGAAAGCTTTTGATATTGCTTATTTTATTTGTTTTCCTGAACACCTTATAGCTAGTTAGCCCATTAGCATAACTGGCTTGCTAGCCCAATTACTTCTTGTTGCTTACATTATCTCACATCGTTAATTTTTGTTGTACTTGCTGCCCTAAAACACTATGTCATTTGTGTGTCTGCCTTTGAGTGCAGGTAAGGACAAGTTCAAGCTGCACTCATGCTGCGCTGGAACCTTCCTGGGTACAGGCTCACCTGTCCCAGTTAAATTCATGCCGTGAAACTAATATTCCCACCTCCTCAACTCTGTGTGTTTCTTTGCCCAGTCCCAGTACACCTAGGAAACGGTGGGCCAGGTGTCGTTTACTCCGGTGCCGGTGTACTATGGAGTGTGCGACAAGGTGATCATCAGAGACTCCATTGTCCATCACATCCGGGCTACTGCAGCTAAAGGTAAGGTGTGCACTTGCTGTTTTCCTGGTGATTGTGTTCTCTATCTTGCTGTGCAGGTAACTGGGATCCTGAACAAGAACACTGGTGCTATTGTCCTTCATAACGACATGAAAAACACCAGCCTGAGGATCCAGGTTTATCTCCTTTGATGTGCTTGTTCTTAATGTTGCACTCTTAGACATACAAAAGGAAAAATCTCTGATATCTCTTGCCCTGGCCACTGTGTATAGACCCCTAGGGCCCTACATTGATTTTCTTATAGAATTTGCATATTTTGTGCTGATTGTAGATTTTAATATTTAACTTACTAAACTCCATTGGGGTTAAACAAAACATCACTAGACCAACACAATGTCTAAATCATACGCTAGATTTAATTATTTCACACAGAGCAGATGTCACTGATATAGATATCATACCTCAAAGTGATGACATCACAAATCTTTATCTCATATTGTACACTCTATCTGTAGAACATTATTAACATTGTCCTACCATGCTATTGACTTGTTAGAACTAATATTCTGACCATTAAAGACAGATTCACAAATAACCTGTCTTATCTTTGACAACTTTTTACTATACCTCTAAATGCAAACGATCTAGATGAAATGACTAACAGCATAAGCACTATCTTCACTAGCACCATGTACCATGATATAACAGTCATATTCACACCCTCAAGAGAGCAACCCATAACCTTGAACAAAAATGGAGAAAAAAAAAGTGAGGTTTTTAGAATTGTGTACAATGACAGTATGTCGAGCTTTACACAGGCTCTAAAAGCTGCTAGGGCTGAGTACTTTAGCAAACTCATAGAAAGTAATCAAAATAATCTTATTTAGCACAGTGGTTTGATTAACAAAAGATCAGATATCTGAATTGAGTAGTCCATCACAGTTTAATAGTATTGCTCCTTCTTGCAGGAGAGTAATATCTTTGAATAGTTTCAGTCAGGTTTCAGGCCCCATCATAGCACAGAAACTGTTCCTACTGTTGGACCAAGACTGCATCTCTCTATTAGTTCTACTTGATCTTAGTGCTGCATTTGGCTTTATAAATCAGAACATTCTCCTAGGCCCTTTACCCAGGTATACAGAGGTTTTCCAAGACAGGTTCCACTCAGAACAGGCCTCACAAGGGTCAATCGAAGAAGTTGATCCTTAATGCTGTGCCTCAAGTGCAGAAGCTGGCTTCAAAAAACAGATGCATGAGTGCTGCCAGCATTGCTTCAGAGGTTACTGAAATGAAATGTCAGCTTGTCAGTGCTCAGACCATATGCTGAACACTGCGACGTCAGTTTACATGGCTGACATCCCAGGAGGAAGCCCGCATACAGTTTGCTGAAGACAACTTTTCCAAGAGAATGAATTACTTGAACCATGCCCTGTGGTCTGATGAGACTAAGATAAACTTGTTTGTCTCAGATGGTGTCTAGCATGTGTGGTATGCCCTGGTGTGGAGTACCAAGAAAATTGTCTCTTGCCTACAATCAAGCATGGTGGTGGTAGCGTCATGGTACAGTGCTGCTGGTACTGAGGATCTGTGCTTCAATAAGGGAAACTTTGGTTTCCAAAATGTACTGTGACATTCTCAAGCAGAACATGATGCCCTCCCTTCAGAAGCTGGGCCAAACTGCAGTTTTCCAACATGATAGCGACCCCAAACCCACCACCATGATGAAAACTACCTTGCTGAGGACACTGAAGTTGAAGATGATTGAGTGGCCAAGTATGTCTCCGGACCTGAACCCTATTGAGCACCTATGGGGCATCCTCGAGCGGATGGTGGAGAAGCGCCATGTGTCTAACCTCCAGCAGCTTGGTGATGTCATTATGGAGGAGTGGACAAGGATCCCCGCAACAACTCATACAGCACTGGTGAATTTTATGCCCAGGAGGATCAAGGCAGTTTTAGACAACAATAGTGCTCACACAAAATATTGACACTTTGGACACAGTTCTGACATGTTCACTTAGGGTGTACTCACTTTTGTTGCAAGTTATTTAGACAATAATAGCTGTATGTTGAGTTAATTTTAGACCAGAGTAATGCTGACTACTCTAAAGTATAACCAAATTTTATTTCTATAGTTTTGTTGCTTGAGAACATATAAAATGGTTGTTGAAATTTAAGGGGTCTTAACACAGTGCATTAAAGACATTAAAGATTGGATGACCTTTAATTTCCTATTGTTGAATTCCGATAAAGACAAAAATATTGCTACTCCACAATTCAACTTCCATTTAGATGGGCGTACTGTTACTACTAACTCGACACTGAAAGAAGTAGAAATTAGACAGCAACTTGTCTTTTGAAAATCATATTTTCCATTTCATAAAAAATAGCCTTCTTGCACCTTAGAAATATTGCCAACCTAAGAATCATACTATCTGTGTTGATGCTGAGAAGCTAGTTTGTACATTCATAACAATCGCTCTGGACTATAATAATGCATTACTAGAACATATGACCACATGACCCCAGTTTTATCATCTCTACACTGGCTACCTGTTAAGTTTCGAATTGATAAACTGCTGCTACTTGAGTACAAGGCTCTAAACAGTTTTGCTCCCATGTATCTCAGTGACCTCAGGCTTGCTTATCGAGTGTAAATACAGACACATTTAAATATAAGTCTAGTATTAATCCTGATTCTTTATATAATATTAATCTTTGTATAATTCATTCATTCATTCATTTTCTACCGCTTATCTGAACTTCTCTGGTCACAGGGAGCTTGTGCCTATCTCAGGCATCAAGGCAGGATTCACCCTGGACAGAGTGCCAACCCATCGCAGGATCTTTGTATAATGTTAAACTTTATTTCATTTCTTATGTCCTGTAAATCTGTATGGAAATAATTTCCATCCAAGCTGCTTTGAGACAATGTCCATTGTTAAAAGCACTATACAAATAAATTTAAATTTAATAGAATTGAACATTGCACTTGTAAGTGCAGATTGCACAGGTATTTAACAACAAACACAGGAGTAGAAAATTGACTAGGTGAGAATAGAATAAGACTAAAAATCAAGAAAACAATATTGAGAATGTGAGCTGCTAACTGATGGTACCCACTGATACATATTGACTCCTGTGGAATTCTGGTGACAGTAAATTATGGCAAAACATGTGAAGGAGCTCCATGTCCGTTGTAAACAAGGTGTGTGACTGTGGTGGTTTCATGTTGGGTCATGAAGCTTTTATTGGCATTTCAGCCATATATAGCTGGCACAGTACACAGTGAAATGAAACAATGTTTCTCCAGGACCATGGTGCAACAAAAAGGACATAAAGCTACATAAAATAAGAAAGTGCAACATGTGCAATCTAGTGCAACAGAGCGAGACAAGGACAGTGCAAACAGACAATGCAAGACAAATACACAAAGTACAGAAAATACTCTGTTCTGTATTATACTGTATTATAAAGTGCAACAATAGAATACATATACAAACTATATATAAATAAATGTTGTGCAAAGCAGCAATATAGTGTGCAAAAACAACAATGCAGTGTGCAAAAACAGCAACTGAGTAAGTGATTGATTTGTAAAGTCCAGAGTAGTTCACACAGTTGGGTGTGTCAATATGCAAAATGTGACCAAACCGATTACATGATTACAAAATAATAACTAACAAAATGGTGGCAAGGCAGTAGCACAAAGCGGCCACTCTGAATACAAAATGGTGCTATTTAAGTGTTTCTCACTTTTCACATGACATTGTCACAAGGGTCAGTGTGTGTTTAGTATCGTTCAGTTCTGTTTGTTGAGAAGTCAAAAGGCTTAAGGCAAGGAACTATTGCACAGTCTGGTTGTGAGATCCCAAATGCTACGGTACCTTTTTGCAAATGGCAGGAGAGTGAAGAGTGTGTATGTGAGGTGTATGGGGTCATCCACAATGCTGTTTGCATTGTTTGCAATGCTGTTTTCTTTGTGGATGCATCATTTGTTATGAATGTCCATGATGGAGGGAATAGAGACTCCAGTGATCATCTCAGCTGTCCTCACTATCCGCTGCAGGGGCTTGTGTTCCGAGACAGTGCAGTTCCCAAAACAGACAGTGATGCAGTTGCTCAGATTGCTCTCAATGGTCCATTTATAGAACATGGTCAGGATGGGGGTGAGCTTTCCTCAGCCTTTGTGGGAAGTAAAGGCACTGCTGGGCTTTCTTACTGATGGAGCTGGTGTTGATTGTCCAGGTGAGGTTCTCTGCCCAATGAACACCAAGGAACTTGGTGCTCTTGACTATCTCTACAGAGGATCTGTCGATGTTCAGCAAAGAGTGATCACTCTGTGCTCTTCTGAAGTTAACAACCATGTCTTTAGTTTTGTCAACATTCAGATACAGGTTGTTGATACCAGGCAATTAGCTGTTTCACCGCCTCTCTATATGATGACTCATTGTTCTTGATGATGAGACCCTCCACAGTTGTGTCATTGGCAATCTTAACAATGTGGATATAACTGTGCATTGCTACACAGTTGTGAGGCAGCAGAGTGAACAGCAGTGTACTGAGCACAAATCCCTAAGGGTGGTGGTGCTTTAGATGTTATTCCCAACCTGGATTGATAGAGGTCTTCCAGTCAGGAAGTCCAAGATTTGGTTGCAGGCCCAGGTTGAGGGAGGTGCAGGCCCAGCAGGCCCAGCCCTGACTTCTCAGTCAGATGTTGAGGGATGATTGTGTTGGATGCTGAACTGAAGACTATGAACAGCATTCGTACATATGTATCTTTATTGTCCAGGTGGGTGAGAGCCAGATGAAGGGTCATGGCAATGGCATGGTCTGTGGAGTGGGTTTGGGGGCTACTCAAACTGCAGGGGATCCAGTGAAGGTTTTATCTAAGTTTTGATCTGCCTCATGACAAGCCTCTCGAATCGCTTCATCACGATGTATGTGAGTGGGATGGGACAATAGTCATTGAGGTAGAACACTGTAGACTTCTTTGGCACAGGGATGATGGTGGTCGTCTTGATGCACTTGGAAACAACAGCGCTACTTGTGGAAATGTTGAAGATGTCAGTAAAGACATCCTCTAGCTGTTCTACACATTCCCTGAGCACACTATCAAGAATATTGTCTGGTCCAGCAGACTTTCGTGGGTTAACTCTACTTAGTGTTCTACTCACATCAGCCGTGGTTTGACAGAGTACCTGGTCGTTGAAGGAAAGGATGGTCTTCCTAGCTACTACATTGTTCTGTGCCTCGAACTGAGCGTGGAAGTCGTTCTATGCATCTGGTAGCGTGTCAAACTGTCACGTCATCAATGCACTTGCAGATGTAGCTGGTCTCTGATGCAGTTTACTCCTCCAAGTTGAGGGAATCGCCATTGGTTGCAGCCTCCCTGCACATGTTCCAATCAGTGCACTCAAAACAGTCCTGAAGAGCAGAGGTGGCTCCTGCTGGCCAGGTTTAAACCTGATTCAGAACCAGTTTAGAGCATCTGACAAGTGGTCTGTATGCTGCAATTAGAATAACAGAGGTGTGAACTGAGTAGGATGTTTGTGCCAAGGATGTTTGTGTAAACAAGATCCAGCGTGTTCGCCCTTCTCGTAGCAAAGTCCATATTCTTTGCAGGAAATTTTGGAGCACTAATTTGAGATTTGCATGATTGAAATATCTGGCAATAATAAACAGTTCATCGGTGTGAACCTTCTGCAGATCACTAATAGCCCCATAGGGTTCAAATAGTGCCTCTTTAGCATTAGCACTGGGTACAATCCTACAATGAAAACCGTGGTGAATTCCCATAGTAAATAAACTGTCACAAAATCCAGTAGCAATAAGCAGTAACTAGAAACAATCACAGAGTTCTTGCACCATTACTTGTTTATGTAAACAGACACCACCATCGCACAGAGCTGCATTTCAGTCAGCATGAAGCAAGGTGAGCCCTTCTAGATGGATGGCGCATCCAGAACTCTGTTGCTGAGCCACATCTCTGTGAAAACAAAGAGTCTGTAAACTCTTGTTGTGTTTTCCACTCAAGACAGATTTAGTTCAGTTTATTATCCAGAGAGCAAACATTAGAAAGGAGAATGGACAGGAGAGCCAGCGAACTAGGGTTTGCATAGCATAGCACAGACGGCACCCCTCTGCATAGCACAGGCACCTGTAGCATAGCAAGGACGCCCGGTCGCTTGCCGCACTTCTGTGAGCGCAGCTTCCGGCGCCCCCTCTAACGGTTACCAACATCAGGCTTGGCCGAGGAGGCCTGGACTCCTTAGCAAGCCAAGGTCACAAAGTCTTTCAAAAGTCAAAAGTCAAGCCAAGATCACAAAGTCTTTCAAGAACATCATCATGCAGGTCTGTAGTGTCTGGAGGTCATAAACTTTAAAACCACTGACTCTGGTGACAACGTAATGTGAAAAGCACAATTTTGCACAATTTTGTATTCAGAGTGGCCGCTTTGTGCTACTGCCGTGCCACCATTTTGTTAGTTATTATTTTGTAATCGTGTAATCGGTTTGGTCACATTTTGCATATTGATGCACACCGCATCACAGAGATCACAATTTGATTTGATTCTAGAGGACCTCAACCATACAGAAGACCCAAATGTCAGTTGGAATGGAATGTGTTGGTGACATCTTTGAAAGAAAACAGTCACTGTCAAGTCACTTTAAGGCTTTATGCTACAACCTGGGCCATCAGCACTAATAGAATAATGAATTGTGAAGAGTCTTGGTATTAAACCTTCACATTTCTGCCACTATGTTGATGACCAGTATCCCGGGAAAAGCCAATGAATTGGCAGCCAGGTTGCATCCTGCCTATATCCCACCCCCACGATATGTCCACTGTGTGTCAATGCCAAAATCTATGACTACTGTCCATCACATGAGCTACCTGGAGTTGGGCAGACTAAATGGAGCTGTATCCTGGAACATGCCTTGGCTGTTTGAAGGGCTACTCACACAGGAGGAGGAATGACTGGGTATTTAGAACTAACTAAGACCTCCTTGGAGGACATGGAGTAGTAAGGGGAAGAAGATAACTCCCATTTCCTATTCATCAGTCTAGGCCCCCTAGCAAAAGGACTGAGCCTGTAAGGTTGATAGTAACCTGCACAAGGATTGTAAATGAGCTGCATTGAAATTGAGGTTGAAGATGCTAAAGGAGTGGAGAGGGAACCCTACAATACAAAATGGTTGCTGCCTGGAACTAAGTTTTTCACATTATGTCTCACCTTATTTTAAACAGAGGGAGAGTTCTCGTACATACCTGCTGTCATTTAAGCTTATAAATCCTGTTAAGTGATTTCTGTAGTACATTTGGTGCTTCTCTTAATGAGGGACTTTCATCGCTGGGTTGATGGTTTCACTTCTTCATTCGTGTCTTGTTAACAGAAACATTTCAGACGTGGGTACAGAGGATATTTTCACTCAATCCATGTTCCCTACACAGTTTGTATAGGGAACATGGATTGAGTGAAAATATCCTCTGTACCCACGTCTGAAAAGTTAAAAAAAGAAAAATAAAATAGCCTAGGTCTACATTCTATTGAAAACCCTGTCTAGGATTCACAATTTGAAAGATCTCTATTGCAGCTAGGAAGAGAAGAATCAAATTAATACCAAAAAGACTGAGTGATGCATTCCAATGAATTAACTAACCTTAATTAACCATCAGTTAAGAGAAGTGAACACATGCAGCCAAGTCAATTTTTTTCTTTTTCTTTTTCCCACTTAAAACTTCTATTTGTTTTTTACCTATATCACAAAAACTGACAAGATTGATAATTTTATAATTATAAATATAATTAGAATAATTATTGTTTAAAAAAATTCAGAGCAGGTGTGTGTAAACAAGAGCCACTGTAAATGTTTTGTTGTTTTGAAATAGAAAATGGTTTATGTTTTTAAAATTATTATGAATGTTTTAATTTTTATATAAAACCACATGTTTAAATTGAAGGGGGAGTTTTATGGTCTTCATATAATCTGATATGAAAGTGTATTTTTTGTTAATCATTGTGTGTACATCAATGAATAAAATGACTGCATAATGACTGACGCCCCCCAGCAACATGAACAGCTTTTCTACACCATTACCAATAGATGGCGCATCGTCCAAACGAGCGTTCGTATGAATCTTAGTGGGTTCATTGATCCGAGGAATTACAAGCTTCCAAAAGTGCGACTCACTGTTTTACTATTTATAAATCAAAGTTATTCAGTCTATACTGTAGTGTTTTATAGATAATTAATAACATGTCTGTATGGCCATATTGGATGCGCATTCTTCAGTAAGCAAACATAAATGTTTAATAAAGTTTACTGGTAGTAAGCAAGAAAACAAACAAGCTAAAATCAGACCAAAGATCTTAAGCTCTAATCCCTTATTACCACTCCTGTGATGAGTTGTGATGAGAAGCGTCTGGACACCAAACTCTATGGTCTTCAGTCTCTTCAAATATTTGGGAAAAATTCAAACACATAGGCAGCTCTCAAGCCATTGCAAACTTGAGCTGAATGAATCTGCACAAATTCATAAAGGTGAATCTGTTACAAGGCTTTCTAAATCGTTCTAGCATTGTAGTGTTTCAGTATATTCGATAAAATTACAACAACAACAACAACCAAAAAACAAAAAAAAAAACAAAAACGAATTATCACAAATTTCACATAAATACACCTGTCGTTTCTGTCGAATGACTTGCGTGATTCAGTCTAATGCCCTGGTGGTGTGTGCGCAAGCCTTGGGGCTGCAGCCCGAGGGGAGTTTTTTGTTCTTCACCCACGCGCACAAAGCCGCTCACTTCGGCTCCTGATTCCCCAGGGGACCTAAAGAATGGAGAAAGGCTGCGCGGCGGCACACGATAGTTCTTTGTTCATCTGCTCACATAAGCGTGGGTCTGTTCCTCTGTACAACCGGGCTGGACAGCAGGAAGTCAGCTGGAACTCCTGGAAGATTCGCCCTATAGCATAAAATGTCAGTTTTATTGCACTTAAAATGACGTAAAATATTTTACATCTATTTTTATTAGGAGGTTTTGTGTAGGTTTTGTGATATTATGTCATTATTAATCGCATGCCATATAAAACCGTAGTTTAATGATTTATTTTTAATGTAGGAGAGCATTTAACCAAGTCACACGACACCTGTTGATAAAATCTGAAAATGTTTAGGTCAAGTAATCGTTCTGTTTTTTCCTGGTTAATGTTGCGGCTGAGGCGGAGGTTACCAGGATATACCCTGCATGGGATGCCCGGTCCGACACAGTACAAGAAAACTAATGCCACTGCAGATAGGCCAGGCCCTTAGGCCACGTGCCAGTTATTACACCATAACGAGTACCTTATGAACAAATATTAATGAACTCATCTAATGATGTCCAATCTCGAAACTCAAAAGACGCGAAGATACAAGAGATTTGTATACTTTACTATATGCACCTGAATGCCAGTTGTGTTAAATGAAAAGTAGTAATATATAGTCGAAGTGTAAATTCTGATCTATATAATGCCCGAGTATCACCTAAACTGGGTTTTGGCAGAAGACACTGATGAGCTGTTAGCCATCACTCCGCAGCAGTAGCCTATGGTGATTGTGTAAAAGTACTAGTATGACTCATACATCATGAAAACTGTGTCTATATATCTCCTAATAATGGTGATGGCTGGAGAGTGCGGTGCGCTACAGAGGCAGTGGTCCTGGAGTTGACGGTGTGTGTGTGTGTATGTGTGTGTGTGTGTGTGTGTGTGTGTGTGTGTGTGTGTGTGTGTGTGTGTCCACATTCCGCGGCAGTGTGTGTAATCGGGTGCCCAGCTGACTCCGTGGCGCTCTGGCAGATGGCTGGTGTGTAAGCCGGCTGGCGGTGTGTGTGAGCTAGGAGGGGGTCACCCTCATTGTTTAGACGCACTATCCCCACGCACAGACAATGACTCCAGCCAAAAGGGAGAAAAGATGCAAACCTCAATTTTTTTTAAGAGGAATACACTTCAATTACAAAAAAAAGTTTGAAGAAATCTTACAGTTTTGTCTGTTCGCTGCACAACAGTATAAGTTTGGATGCTCGTATTTAGTTATTAAACTGCATTTACGTGTGAAGCTAATCACTGACTACAGGAAGTATACACGATAACGCTCTTATGCAGAACACTGTATTCTCAAATATAATACGGTGATTTATTTTACCATTATAAATGCGATTGGCTAATTTGCAGTGTTACAAATAAAAAAGGACAAGTAAACACCAAAAGTCATTTCAGTTAAATTGATAGAAATCGTATCTACTTATGCAAGTATTTTGCGCTGTTATTTCTGATATTGTGTTATAAATACAGAATCACCGACACAATGGAGAAAAATGCAACGGGTTCGAAATATTTTTATTTATTTTGGGGCTTGTGCAGTGTGTTTTGTAGGAGATTTTACAGAATTAGAGAACTTTGTCCACCCAAATATGGTTTAGCTCCTCCCCTGCCGTGCCCTGGCTGTGCTGCTCTTTCATAATGTACAGCTTAGACTTGCAGCATCATTACGTGCTCGTTGTCCCGAGCGGTTTACGACTGCACGCATCCTCACCTCTTAATGCAGGACTATCGGACCGGCTCCTAGGCTCTCAGAGGGCTGCTTGTGGATAAATGCTTGGTTTTCTGCAGATGTTTAAAGTCGTATATAGGGAAGCGCGCGCTTGTCTAGGACTTTTAGAGCAGGTGATCTTTGGGGCGCGTAAAACTCCTAACTTTCCTTTAAACGATGCCCAAGCGGGATAAACTGAGGTCAACCTCAAAAACTGTAAAATCACAGAAAAAGTAATTAGGACAAGATTGTTATTTACTTCAACAAGACACTCAAACACGATTTATATATTATCGCCAGTGTTACGGAGTCGGTATCAGCATCTTCTTCCTCATTGGACTTTTTCACGTCTTCCTCCTGTGCTAAGTGTGCAGAGGTGCTCGAATCTTTTTCTTTGTTATTTTTCTTCCTTTTTTCTTTTTGTAAATGTTTGGAATCCAGGAGCATCTTGCTGTGAAAGAACGAACTTTTGGGGAAGAAATGGATTCAGTCCGTCCGTGGGTGCGCAATGTCGGAGTTGTGGATGCAAATGTTGCAGCTCAGAGGTAGTGCACTACACTTTTATACACTTATTTATGAATGAATCAGTCGTAAATATTAAGCAACAATTCTATTCCAAATAGCTAAAAACATTCCGGTACTCCCCTAATATATAGATTGCAAGCTGGGAGCAAGCTGGATACCGTTCAAAGATACATTTGGAATTTACATATTATCCAAACATCATATCTAATCTTCCTTGTCATTAATGACCTATCAACAGGTGTGTAACGTCAGCGATATAAACGTGAAAAACGACACAGTTTCGAGTCTCCAACACTTTGATTGGAGCTGAAGTCATGAACCCCGTGAAAGAGCCCCTACAAAGACACTTTAACATAATAAACCTGGGCTACTTTACAGCCATTCAGTGATAACTAGCTGAAGAGCAGATTACATTATTACACGTTATTGTACACGACACTACATTATTACACGTTATTGTACACTACACTACATTATTACACGTCATTGTACACTACACTGCATTATTACAAGTTATTGTACACTACACTCCATTATTACACCTTATTGTACACAACACTGCATTATTACACGTTATTGTACAGTGTACTGCATTATTACACGTTATTGTACACTACACTGCATTATTACACGTTATTGTACACTACACTGCATTATTACACGTTATTGTACACTACACTCCATTATTACACGTTATTGTACACTACACTGCATTATTACACGTTATTGTAAATTGCACTGCATTATTACACGTTATTGTACACTACATTATTGCACGTTATTGTACATTGCACTGCATTATTACACGTTATTGTACACTACACTGCATTATTACACATTATTGTACACTACACTGCATTATTACACGTTATTGTACAATACACTGCATTATTACACGTTATTGTACACTATCCTACAATATTACACGTTATTGTACACTGCACTGCATTATTACACGTTATTGTACATTACATTATTACACGTTACACTAGTGTTTGTTGAATTTGACTGCGATTCGTTTCACGTCTTTTTACATTTATAATGTAGCACCGTAGTTTCTAGAACTTTAACAAAAGTGAAATATCTATTATTATTATTATTATTATTATTATTATTATTATTATTATTATTATTATTATTGTTGTTGTTGTTGTTGTTGTTGTTGTTGTTGTTGTTCCATAAAACGGGGCAAATATGTGCAAGAATTACCTTTAAATAATGCAAACATATATTTTTTTCAAAATTAGCATTTCGATGTGTGTGTGTGTGTGTGTGTGTGTGTGTGTGTGTGTGTGTGTGTGTGTGTGTGTGTGTTTACATTTTTTGGTACAGTTTATTTAACAAAATAATCCGACGAATTTGACTGAATTCAAAGTGAAATAACCTTCTGTTGGTATTTACGGGATTTTACGGGATCTGAACGAAACTTTTGTTCGCTTCCTAAAGGTTTTATTTAATAATACAAAAAGTATAACGTTAGAGCATAACGCGATATCATGCTTACTGCTTCTAATTCACATATTTCACCTGTTTATCCATTTGCTCGCATTATTACTAATCGAATTAATTAATTACAGCAGGAAATGACACCGTTTTAAAGTTTCTAACTTTACATGAAAATCTGAGTTCATATGCTTTAATGCAATAGATCCATTCTGGCTTGGATCAGCTGATGGATATCATTTTACACTTCCACGTTTATTTGCTATGATCTTATCTGTTTATAGTGTTGTAGACAATCCATAAAATAAAATTAAAATTCTCATAGCATTTTATGAAAAGTGCATAAATGATACTCGCCTGTTTTCAACGAAGGTTCAAATTAAAAAGAATAACACATGACTGACAGTCTAACTAAAAACGAGCGGTTTAAGGCTGATTTGTTATATATATATATATATATATATATATATATATATATATATATATATATATATATATATATATATATATATAATAAAATATGACGCACATTGTCGAGATTTTCAGAATAATTTAATACTAAGAGGTTGTCATAGTTGCCATATTATCGTATACGTTCATGTTTAGGATATAATTAGTATATTTAGACGCAGTGACAAATGCACACTAAATCATTAGAAATGACCCATATGCAGGTATGTAAATGAAGTGTTAAATTCATGCCATATTATTGTATCCACAGTGGACTAGCTTTGTCTCGTGCCCACTTTGAGAAACAACCTCCCTCCAACCTGCGAAAGTCCAACTTCTTCCATTTTGTTCTGGCCCTGTACGACCGGCATGGACAGCCAGTGGAAATCGAGAGAACAGCCTTCATTGACTTTGTTGAGCATGATAAGGTACATTTGCGTTGTGTTTATGCAGATACTTATATTTTGTTTTAGTATTGAAGAGGAAGGGCAAGATTCTCAATTTGCATAGGTAATAACAGCATAGATAAACGTATGCATACAGACAGGAGTCACAGAGAGAGAGAGAGAGAGAGAGAGAGAGAGAGAGAGAGAGAGAGAGAGAGAGAGAGAGAGAGAGAGAGAGAGAGAGAGAGAGAGAGAGAGAGAGAGAGAGAGAGAGAGAGAGAGAGAGAGAGAGAGAGAGAGAGAGAGAGAGAGAGAGAGAGAGAGAGATTGTGCCTTGTGCTTAAAAGTGCCTCAAAGGGCAAAGTCAAGTGCTGTGTTAACACTGAGCAATAACGTGGCCAACAATAGCATTACTATTAGTTTAATGCACAAGTAAATAATGTAATTGTTACACACACACACACACACACACACACACACACACACACACACACACACACACACACACACACACACACATATATATATATATATATAAGTGTTATATATACTGTATAAACGAACACACTAATTATATCAAAGTACTCATGGGTGATAACTCATGATATAATTCCAATATAATTATTAAACGGACCCAGGACACATAATAAACTGACCACTGAACCTGTATACCTTCCCTGTTCTTCTCTTTCATTCAATTCTTTCCATCCCTCCTTGGGGTATTGAGCCATGGTGCATTCTCTGGAGGCTAGTTAATAAGGGAGAAGTTGGAAAGCAGGAGAAGCTGGAAAGGGGGTTGGTTTATAGGACTTAAGCCAGACTGGGGCTTCTCTTTCAAGGGCATCTCTCTCTCTCTCTCTCTCTCTCTCTCTCTCTCTCTCTCTCTCTCTCTCTCTCTCTCTCTTTCTCTCTCTCCATATATATATATATATATATATATATATATATATATATATATATATATATATATATATATATACAAAAAACTGGCTTGTTATTTAGAGGAAAAGTGAATTAGAACATTACACTGCCATGCATTAGTACATTAAAACCGCAAAAACAGATAATTCATTATGATATGTTACATATGGTATACTGTGTTCCTGATAGTAGACTTTGATATCTGTTCATGCACTTTGGACATTTTGCTGTCACTGCTACATTTATTTCATCAGGGATTTGTATTCTTGTATTTGTTTGTCCTGTTCTTCTAAGGAGCAGACGGGAGAAAAAACTAATAATGGCACACACTACAAACTCCAGCTCCTTTACAGTAATGGTATGCTTAAGATTTTTCTTATCAGTATATGTCCTTACTTATTATTATTATTATTATTATTATTATTATTATTATTATTATTATTATTATTATTATTATTATTATTATTATTATTATTATATCTAGTAAATTATAAAGCTATCATCCAAGCCAAGAAATCCCTTGCCAGAGTTAACTGGGTTTCATTCAGTGCAAGTAACACTTCTCACCAACTAGTTTAACATTTGAAAACGTGTCTTTTAACAGGTGTACGAACTGAACAAGACCTTTATGCTCGTCTTATTGACTCTGTAACCAAACAGGTAAATTTCTTAGACAGCTGCAAGCATTTTTTTACACCTTGCCACTTTGGCCATATTAATAATGCTTTATAAATATTTTTGTTTTATGTTTTCTTAGCCCATATCATATGAAGGACAAAATAAGAACCCTGAAATGTGCCGTGTTCTGCTTACTCATGAGGTCATGTGCAGGTAAAAATACATTGCTATATGTTTATATAAAGTGAAGTGTCTGTGTTAGCAAGGAAACAATCTTTCTCATGTACCACAATTCCAATTTTTAAACTGTTATTCTGTGTGTACTTGACCTTTGATAAATGGCTTATGGGGAATTAAGACAGACAAAATATGCACCACATTAAGGTATACATTATAACGATTACCACAAAGCAGATTTTCAAAACTGTTTGTCAGACGCAGATTTAGTCAACTTAAGCTTAACAGCAGAGTAAACTGTGAAACCTGCATCAGCAAAGACTTGAACACAGGGTGACAGATAGACAGCAAGCACACGGCTATCCCCACAGACAGCTTGTTTTGAGGGGCGGTACAAGGAGGCGTGTGGGTCTGTGACCTCAGGCTTAGGGACACGATAGTAGAGGGCAGAACGGGAGTGGAAATCAGCTTCAGCCCCCATTGTGCGGCCAGCAGATGCCCGAGTGGGGTTCACAGCTGGCTAATAACAGAGGGGGAGAGGGCGATGAGGGGGAGAGGGCAAACGACACAGCTGGGGAGTGGCTCTGTCTGACAGAGGGGGGAGTTTAGGTGATGGTGGTGGATGGGGGGTTCAGGGGGTAAAAGAGGACAGCAGAGGGGCAGATGGTCAGGGGTGGGGGGCACTTTTGTTATGCAGGATGGGCGGAGTGGGGGGAGCTTAGGGGAGGGGGCAAAAGGGCTGCCCCAGACAAGAGATGCTTGGTGTTGGCGTGTGTGTGTTGTCTGTTGTCTATATGTATGTCTGGCTTTTTAGAGATAAATTTCCAGCATCATTCTTCTTTTAATACATTGTTTTCTACAGTTTTTTATATAGTCTGCCTGCACATTTTACAGTGCAAAATGTTTTACAAACCTATGGAGAAAGAACAAAAAGTGACAGTCTTTCTTTTTTCCCCACTTTCTTTTGTCCATTCGAGTCCTTTATTCTTTTTATAGCCTGTGTTTATGGCTTTTGCTGGTGCAATGTTTACATATAATTATAACCCACTGTTTATACAACTAATGAGCTTTAATGTTAGGTAATCACGGATAATTGGTGTGCATTATTGTTATCCAATATAACTGAATAATATTGAAACTAAAATTAAATGTTTAATTTATTATATAAAGCCTTAATATTGCCTGTTTGTTTTCTATACATAGTCGCTGCTGCGAGAAAAAAAGCTGTGGAAATCGTAATGAGACCCCATCAGACCCTGTCATCATTGACAGGTAAGAACTGTAAACCTGTGCAGGTTATCAAACTAAAGTTTACAAGAGATTTCTAAGGGTTCTTGACCTAGCAAGGGTTTCTGCTCCATTAAAACCAAACTTGATTAGTACTTAATTGTAGTGCATATTAACAGAGAGTAAGCACTCTTGGGGGAAACTTTGCATTAGTCTTCCTCTGAACATTGGTTCTTCTTTATTAGTTTTTACATGATTCTATTTTCTCACACACAGACAAACTCAAAAAGGTATTTGTACAAAATTTTAGATTAAATGCTTGTTAAAAAATAATGTAAGTAACTTTAAAAACAGGTGATTTTCATAATTTATATGTCATTATTGTCCTTTTTTAATCTCACATTCAAAACAGTTTAGCCTTCATCCCATGCCTCCCAGCATAAAAAAGCTGTTATCTAATTACCAAGAATATGTCTAAGTTTGATAGATTTTACTTTTTCTGTCTTACAAACTGTGCTTTTGTAGCTTTCTTACTTCTCTCTGTGTCCATGCTATTTACAGTGTCTCAGTGGAGCCATTCAAACTTTCTCAGGAAGAAAAAAAAGAGCTGTTTT
This sequence comes from Tachysurus fulvidraco, assembly GCF_022655615.1. Lineage (NCBI taxonomy): Eukaryota > Metazoa > Chordata > Actinopteri > Siluriformes > Bagridae > Tachysurus > Tachysurus fulvidraco. The sequence continues at coordinate 14,322,976 of NC_062526.1, read as the reverse complement.
TTTTTGTTGTTTTTTTCTTTAAATATTTCCAGAATTCCTGAGTGTGGCATCTGTTTTTCTGCTTTACGAAATAATTCTTTTTGACCTGCCCTCCAACGTTCAGTCCCTCTTCTTTCCATGCTTTAACCTTTTTTTAAAAAAACATACTTTACTCAAGGGCTCCATAAAATGAAGGATTCCGTTAAGTATTTCGGTCTTCACAGACTGTTAGTGTAGCAGGATCACGCTGCAGTGACTTGTAGACCTGATGCTATCGTTGATAACCAATCACTTCTCAGGGGAGGTCTCTCATTGGCAGGTCAACTCATTAGGCTAATCACAGTGTTGTGCTACCAAAACTGTGTTGTTTGAAGTGCCACTCTTTTTTAGTTGGCTTTTATTTGACGGCCTTGTAATCATTATTCACAAACTCATCATATTGTTCCAGCTGTGCACCACTCTCTTTTACAAAGTCATATTTAGTAGGGTTTGTTCTTTTTCTCTTTTAGACACACGCACACACACACACACACACACACACACACACACACACACACACACACACACACACACACACACACACACACACACACACACACACACACACACACACACACACACACAGAGAGAGAGAGCATCACCTAACACTTCCACCACCCCACATTTTTCTTAAAGTAATATTGTCGTAATTAGTAAGCCTCATCAGGGCACCTCTCAATACACGGGGGAATTTGGATCCCAAATGTGCCACCTACCCCACAAGAACCCCACCAACCCCCCCCTGCCCCCCGCCCCACCTCTGTGCCCCCTCCCCTTTTTTAATCTGCCTCCATATTATTTGGACCCTGCCTTGTCTTTGACTCTCCTCCCCCTTTTCACAATCTGCTATTCACCCCTTCCTCTACTAATCCAGTTATTACTGAAAGGAGAGAGAAGAGATCCCATCTGATCCCTGAGGCAGCATGCCTTTTGCCACTTTATGACCCACACATCTGATGCTTGTCCCACTGATTAACTAGGGCTGGTGTGGTCAATGTTAAATTGGACCTTAACCAAAAAAAATCCAGTCAGTGTATGGCAACGATTGCATTTTAAAAATGTATATTTTATACATTAAATGTTGATGTATATAACTTTTGTTGGCACACAGTTCAGGAGTTTTTTTAAATCAAAGATTCAGATATAAACAGATTTTGATTAATTATATTATTATAACCTAGAGAAACTTAACAATGTACTAATCCAATGCTTTCCCAGTTCATGAAGCTCTTTTGCGACATTCTTACTGGCTTGTTTATCTAGCCTAACCCTTATTGATCCAAGCACATCCTTGTGTTAATTCTTAGCTGAATTTGTTTCATGGAAATGATAAATTGACTGAAAGATCTACACAATCAAATTACCAATCCATTGATCAGTGACCCTTGAAAGCAGTTCAGTTTAAATACAGTGATAGTACATGAATCAAATGAACATATCACGGAACAGAGATTTTCAAGATTCCTTATCATACATATATGTTTGTTTCATATTATAACATCCATATTATATATAGTTTTTAATTTGGTAATATATCGCCTAGATAGTTTGCCAGCTTTGAAGGTTAATAGGGCAACAGACAAAGCTAAAGGAAAAAACATAAGTAATTTTGTCCTGCTAATGATTGCAGTTTTCTATTAAGTCTCTTCTTGAGCAATTGATATACAGTCCTGTTAAGGGCTTGAGGATTAGCAGGTCTATGCCACACCAAAATCAATATATGGATGTGAAAAAAAAAACAATGGCGTAACCATAGTGAAGCTTGGAGAGTGAGGGTGAAAAGGATCAATGCCTTGCAATATATATCTAATTGATTGCGCTTTCCGTTAGGGTCTCCCTTAACAAGCTTGTGCTCCAGGAAAACAGAAGAATCAATAGGAGTACCCCAGTCTCATCAATATCAGTCCACCATCCCCCCAACTATGAAACAGATGGTTTTACAAGGCTTCGACACAGGGGCTTACAGTACATATAAGTCTGCCTGTTTTACTTTAGCTATGAGAACACCCAGCTGAAGCACTCTAAAGCATAGATTAATGTAAAACATGTGTGAGCAAATATGGGACAGGTCTGTGCTCTTAACCATCATTCTTAATTCATAGTGATAGGATAAGAACATAAATACATCTTTTGTGTTCCATACATACATCATTCTGTCTTCTAAACATAACGAACCATAACAATTTGTTGGTAACAGTTAATGAAGGTTGAAACTTGGTACTTGGTGTACTATACCTAATTTTTGTTAATTTGTTAACTTTTTATTGCACATTTCCTATTATTGTCTGTGGTGTTGATCTTGAGTGTTTCTCTATAGCTGTCTCGAAATCGTACCATTGTGGAACTTTGCATTTGAAAGAGAAATGGACACATTTTAATGAATGTTTGGACAAAATAATTAGGATATTCTTGTTTAAGGGTTAGTTTGCTTTGTTTTCATAATGAAATCCCTGAGACAATCTATGAAACATAAATAAACACATTAAATAATTAATGTAAAAAGCAAATGATGTTATAGGTCATGTTACCTGCTCACCTACATCACCTTGCCTATTTTGGAGAACTCCAAGATGTTTTCTACAAGTCTTACCGCTGCAGTGGTGTTCTCTAGCTAAAATAGAATAGTTACCTAAAATCAAGCTCTCTTGCTTCACTTTCATACATCAAGTCATGCATGTGGTATTCAGGAGGCCTGAAATTTTTCAGATTTATCAAAATATTTTCACATTTATCAGACCTTTATTTTCACACTCAATCATTTTCTTACATCATAAACTACAATAACATTGTTGCATGCTTTGTATCTTTATCATTCTTCATATAAACCTTTTCAATGCTATCCGATCATAAGTGTACACACACACACACACACAGAGAGAGAGAGAGAGAGAGAGAGAGAGAGAGAGAGAGAGAGAGAGAGAGAGAGAGAAAGAGAGAGAGACACAGAGAGAGAATTCACAGATGTGCACATACACAGGAGAGGACATCTGCTCCCTTGAGAATTTGACAGCAAGAACGAGAGAGCATTAAGTTCTGGATATCAAATGTGCCTAGTACTCTTTAAAACCAAGAGACAAGGAAACATATGGATGGCTGAGGGTTTATCCCTTTTTCCTTCTGTTTGTATGTTTGTGTTTATCTGTAGTAATTATGCCTTCTCATTACTGCCATTTTTGAGGTTTCTGATTCAGAATAAGTGACAAGTTTGTGACACTTTTGTTACAGACACCGTTCCAGTGATCCGTAGCAATCAGATCTAATGAGGAATAACAAAATGAATATAAAAAGCAAGAGCAATTCACTGGAAATATCTGCAATCTTTCAAAAACACATTAGTACAATAATTTTACGTGATTACGTATGCATTCAAATATATGTTTTTCATTAGAAGCTATTTTTTGACTTCACCACATATATTTGAATATTAGAGAGAAAGAGAGAGAGAGAGAGAGAGAGAGAGAGAGAGAGTGTGTGTGTGTGTGTGTGTGTGTGTGTGTGTGTGTGTGTGTGTGTGTGTGTGTGTGTGTGTGTTTGTGTAGTTTCTTTTAGAACTTCAGAGATTTTAGTTCGTAAAATCTTGTTTTGAAACTTGAGCAGGCCGTTAGTTAAGTTTGTGTGTTTTTCTATGTATGTGTGTTTGTGTGGAGAGTGGTGTTAGGCAGTCTTAAATTTCACTAATGATTTAACGGTCCTTCCTGGTGCTAGCTCGGCCCCACCGCTTTGTTTGTGTATGTGTCTGCTGGACAGTAATCTGGAGACCTCATCCAGATTTAGACTGCACACTGATAAGGAAATTTAGCCTTTTACTTCCTCCCAGTTTATATATTCTTGAGTCATGTTGCACTGTGGCACAACTTCATGTCATATCATATCACCATTTAGCACACCTGAGAATCCCTGGAGTAAGATCAAACTATTAGGCAAAATGAATGTGTGTACTTGTCTTCGAGAGAGAGAGAGAGCGAGAGAGAGAGAGAGAGAGAGTGTGTGTGTGTGTGTGTGTGTGTGTGTGTGTGTGTGTGTGTGTGTGTGTGTGTGTGTGTGTGTGTGTGTGTGTGTGTGTGATGAATCTGTCAGTATGGAGGGCAGGGTTGATGGGCCCGCTGACAGCTTCTCAGCAGGCCTGCTGTGAGCTCCGCCAGTGTCTCGCTTCCCTCCCTCCACCTCCTTTCCTCCCCTGCTCCATGCCTCCCCTTTCCTTCTTCTCTCTTTTCTGCATCCTTTCACATTTGCTATGGATTAGTTACGGACAGTAAATTACAGCGCTTTGGACTTTTGAGTGATTCCTTACCCCATATCTTCACACATTCCCCCACCACCTTCTTTCTGCTCACCCGGACCACCCTTTCTTCATCTTCCTATTGTTCTGTTTATTTTTCATGCTGTTTTTTTTTGTTGCTGTATTGTCATTTTCCATCTCTCTCTGTTGCCCTCTTCTCCTCACACACCTTCCATCAAGAATTTTGCTGTGATGACACTTTCAGTTTAGTGACTATTGTCATCTTCATCTCTCTCTCTCTCTCTCTCTCTCTCTCTCTCTCTCTCTCTCTCTCTCTCTCTCTCTCTCTCTCTCTCTCTCACTTTCTCTTCCATCTCTCCCCTTTTCTATCTGGAAACAGATGTTGTTTGTCAGATCCTATCATTACTGGCTAATTAAGCAGACATCTCTTCTCTCTTTTCTACTGCCTGCTGCTCACTAATTCTCAGATAGTCCAAGCTTTGTTCCCCTACAGAGCTGAAGGTGTATCTCGTTCACTGTGATGCATATGTTTGTGTTACTTCTCATAAGGGCTTGATGATTTTGTAGATGTTACATAAAAGTAAAAATAATTAAACAAGTGTGAGCATGGCTGTGGTAAGACACAAGTAATATGAAGATATTGTTTCATTTTGAAAAAAATCCTATATACATTGCTCTCCAGAATTATTGAGACCCTTCATAAAAATGGCACAAGTATAAGAGATGAATTAGAATAATACATACATCATTTCTGGAGCTCAAATATTGTATAGTTTTATTGTATGTTTTCACAGCAATATATATCTTCCTGTAACTGCTCAAGAGGATGGAGACACTTTTAAATTCCTTTAAATTCATATGTTTGTTCACGTAGTTTTCCTTCTTCAATTCATACCATAGGTTTATTTTGAAAGTTCTATCTATGGCAATATCTGAATCTGCTGGAAGAGGCAACCCGGTTCTGGGATGAAATATCCTAATATCCTGGCAAAAGTCATGATGCCATTAAGCTTTTCCTAGTATGAATTCCCTGTTTGTCACTAAACATGCTGACAGTTTTTATGGTGAGAAAAAATTGATTTTGGCAAATTTTACCACAACATCCGATTCAAAATGCAGCTCTAATGGTGCCTGAAGGGAGTTATTGCTTAGCAATTCTTTGTTGCTTTAACATTAGAGTAAACTTGTAATCTTTATTTATTATTAATAAATGCTATGCATTAATCTCCTTTTTTCATTCGCTGTATAATATAATCTATTCGGTTAGTAAATATATACACAATGCATTTTTTCACAAAGCTCGATATCCTCAGTGAACTGCATATATAACCCTGAATGATGAACCGTCATTTTAAACTCCACAGTCTCAACCTTTGCAAGGTATATGACTACATCTTCTGAAAATGAATAAAACATCCTTAATTACTCCAAGATCAAGCCAAGAATTCAAAAATTTTATTATTTTAAAAGTTTGACTCCATTACAGATGCCAGTCCAGTGCAAGTCTGGAGTGTCACTCACAGAAAGATTAGATTTGGAAGTTTCCTGTGCAAATATGTGCAAATAAACCAATCAAAATCAATTTAAAAATCAGTTTAAGTAGAAAAAAACATCACGCTGAAGTGTTATGTAACATTGATTAGACAGATTCCAGTAACGAGGCAACTTTTTTCCTTCAAATAGAACAACTTCAGGATTCATTTGTCATCTACATGTTTATTTGACAAAAAGCCTTAATTTACGTATTTTACAAGGAGACGGACTCTGACATGGAAAGGTGAGAGCCCTGGAAAAAGCCTGGTGCTGTTTTCATTTCGTTTACTCATGGAGCCGGGTGTGAAAGGTCCCGGTGTGGTATGTGGTGACGGGGGTATCGCTTTAGCTGCTCTACTCTATGCACCCTGTTAGCGGTGTCAGAGGTCACCAGCACAGGGTGTTAACCCCTATGACCAGTCTAGCCCCGGTCTGCCATGGGGCTCTGGGAGCCCAGAGTATTTATGACTGACTCTTCAAACACACACACACACACACACACACACACACACACACACACACACACACACACACACACACACACACACACACACACACACACACACACACACACACACACACAATTCTCCCCCTAGCATGCACTGCTCTCACCTACAACTTTCCCCAGTTTGAGGCATTAAAGAAAGTCATCCCTTTCTTTTGTTCTCATCCATAAAATTGTTATTATATACACAACTATGTGAAGTATATTCATATGTAAAATGAAACACTTCAAGTGTTTATCATTGCTACTTTCTTTGTTATTGAACTTGGTTGCAATATCCTGGAATCCTGTTTTTACTGCATTTGTGTTGATTTGCAGTACAGTTTGCATCAGTAGGTTTTATTCTCTTCAAATTAATGTTTGTAAAATTTTCAAATAATAGAGTTGTCATTTACACAATATCCACACATCCAACTTTTGATTAACGCTGTAGAATGCAGTCGAGCTAATTTGTGACCACACGTGTACGTGTCCGTGACTTACAGTTCCTGTGTATCAGTGGTGCTGGAGAAGCTTTCAGCATGTCAATATTTTAATGCCTCACATCTGGTTTCCTAATTTTCCTCCCCCTCCAATTCCCTCCATGTCATGACACTGTTTTGTTTTTCTAGGGAGGGTGGAGGGTTTAGGTGGAGGAGAGGGATTTTGATGAGTGATGATCCTAAATCTAAAACACCAACACAACTCTCTTTTTCTGTCATTCTCTTTCTTTTTTTTCTTTTCTTTTATAGTTTATATTTCTGTTAAAAGAATCCTAGGAATATCCTAAAATTCCTTTAATAAAATAATTTTAAAAACTTTTAAATCATACATAATCATAACATTAATACATGACTCCAGATACATAATCAGGCATTACTGATTTCCATTTGCTGGACATAATTACTGATTTCCATTTGCTGGTAAATGTTGATGCAAAATTTAATAATTTATGATGATGGTGATGATGATGATGATGATGATGATGATGATTAATCATGTCACTTGGGCTTCCATTTTTTTAATTATTATGTTTTCAACTCAATGCAAGGGTAATATAATTCATCATATTTTCACAGTTTTGGAGACAAATAGACTCCAGTACATTCCACAGCTAGTGTTCAATTCTGTCCACAGATACGTTTGTATTATGGACTGTGTTGTTACTAGTTCAGTGTGCCATTTTTTTTCTACATTAAGCAAGTTGTCACTCTTAGAAGGCAGCTCCATGCTGAGAGTGTCGTGTTTGGTCTTGAGAAGTGAGGCAGATGCACACAAAGGCCATTCAGAGGCCTGGCCAGGGACTCCCTCTGAGGCACTGTGGAAACTGATCCCCTGGCTTAAGACTCAACCATACCTTTTGTTTCCTAACAAGTGTTCCTAGAGATGCAAAGGGAATTGACCGTTGCCTGACATTATAGATTAATACACCCAGTGACATCTGCAGCTCAGAATGGGGCCAATGCTTTCATTTCTGCAACATTGTGCTTTTATATAAAAGCGAGGTCTCAAATAAATCATGAACGTCCACCTGATTTTACTTGCATTAATACACAAATATAAATATTACACATGAAATCATGATTTAATACAGCAGTTGTTTCATAATTGATCAAATTCTTGGTTTCATCTTGAATTAATGTTTGTAATTACTAATTAACACGCATTCATCAACACCTACCATTACAACTCCCGACCCCTCCATCTGTTAAATCTAAATATCACAACAAACCACAACAAACAATGTTGATATTAAACTTTCCCTTGCAGAACAGCTGAGATTGGGTGGGTGGAGGATGTTGTGTTACAATACAGGGATGTTTGGGAGAGCTAATTAATTATGCAAGATAGCTCTAATTATAATGCAGCAAATGGCTGCATGGCAGAAGGTGCGAGGCACTGAGCCTGGGAGATTTGCATGCTAAGTGGGCAGGGAGGGGGAAGTGACTAATGCATGCTAATGTGTGCGTGGCCATCATGCTTAATTTTAGCTGTTCACAGCTGGGTGCCACTGACTCTTTTAGGGATGAAAAGTTGAACAAGTGAGGATGAGGACAGTGGCACAGGTACATTTCAAACCACTAAAAAGTTTAATACTAGAACTAACTATGAGCTGAGGAAACTTAAAGGAAAGGTTTGCCAATTTAAATCCCTCTGCTGTCTACAAGGTGAACTGCAACTGAGATTAAAGCATCAATAAGTTTCCTTACATCAATCTTTCTGCAGAACTGATTTAATGTATTGTGAGTTGCCTTTTAAGAACAAGAGGTGTGGCAGAGTAGGGTAAGAAATCTGTAGGCTGGCAATTTTATAAAAGATGTTGGGTTTGCAGGCCTCACAGCTTATGGGTCCATGATTTACACTGAAGATGAATTAATTAATTTGAAAGGGAACAAAGTGCTGTGTGTGTTGCCCTGTGCACAATTCTATAAGACACTATGGGTTGGCAATAAATTACAACTGGTGAAAAAGTTTGGGAGAAAGGATTTGCTTTAATTAGAAGTTAATTGGAAAATAACAGGGTGGAACAGGAGTCATGATGAAAAACTAACCTGTTCATTATTATCACTAAAGAACACTGTTTTACAACAGCAGTATGAATGTACACAATTGTACAGTTGGTTCACTGGACCTAACAAGCTATAATAAACTAGCTAAATAATGACGATATATTTAATGCTAACAAGTTAGCAAAACTTCTGCAATCATCAGTCAACCTAATGTCTCATCACTTACAAGCTAGCAGACCACAAACCAACTAAAGACAACTAATTTTGCCCCACCCAGTCAACGGAAAACCCCAACAGTGAGGCATATTGGGACAGACATATCCTGTGTTACGTTTCTTTAATCTTTAAGGATTTTAACTTAAAAATGTGACCTTGGGTTCCAGATAGAAGCAGTGACAACATATGCTTCAGGTGTATACTTTATGCTGTAGTCCTTGTAATTGTGATACTACAAGCAGAATGTGTGTGTGAGTGTGTGCTGAATTGTGGTGTAATGGTTAGATGGCTTAATGGTATAATTGCCAGATCTCTTAAGTCTAAATGATAAATCATAACCACTTTCTGCCAGCAACAGTCTTGACTGTGTTTTTCTTAAATAGCTCTCTAAAGTGAAAATCACTGGGGACTGGCTTGAATCTTTTTAATTTTTTATACCCTGGTCTTGTGTGTAGTTTGTGATGAAAAAAAGACACGAAAGGATTTGCTGTATAATGAAAGTCTCTTTTTGAAATGCCTCCGACTCTCCTTCTCTCAGTTCCCAGTTGCATTTTTACTTTTCTGTCCCTCCTTGCTTTACATTGGGGACTTTGGGATTGCGGCAGATCTGGGTTGCCATGGCAGCAGTGCCATATTGCTGGACGATACACTCCTGTGATTTGAAGTCTTCTTCTCCCCCACTTACTCTCTCTCTCTCTCTTTCTCTCTCTCATCTCCCTCATTTCTCCTCATGTCTCCCTATAATATTGCACTGCTCTTCACTTCAATACACCGCATACACAAATTCATACCTAAGAACACACTGTCTCAACAAATCATTATAGAAGATTAAAAATGAATATAATATGGTGTAGATTTACATGCCTTCCTCTCACACTCTGTCAGCTGAACACTCACAGTCCTGCCTCATGGGAGTTTCATGCACTGCATTGTGGGATGCTGTTGTCCCCTGGGCCTACACTGCTGTTTTACATTTTTTTCTGTATTTAGTTCAGCAGCATACAAGCTCATGACAGTTAGAACTACCCCGTTGCTTATTTGGGTTTTCTTTCTTTCTTTCTTTCTTTCTTTCTTTCTTTCTTTCTTTCTTTCTTTCTTTCTTTCTTTCTTTCTTTCTTTCTTTTTTATGACATCTTGAATAAACAAATCTTTGTCTTCTCTTTCCTACAGATTTTTCTTGAAGTTTTTCCTCAAGTGCAACCAAAATTGTTTGAAGACAGCAGGAAACCCAAGAGACATGAGAAGATTTCAGGTACAAAATCAATCTGAAGTTGTGTAAAAATGAAGAATTTGCTGTCAAGGTCATGGGGTAAACGTTAGATCCTTCATTATGTTAGTCCACATTTCGTTCCTTATATGGAAATAGTTTATAATTCAGAATTCATATTGACATTTTTGTTTTGAGAATAAGAATGTGAAAAACTAAAACTGGTGTGTGTGATAGAGAGAGAGGGAGAGGGAGAAAGAGAGAAAGTGAAGAAAGGAAAGTGAAAAGGAGAAGGTATGGGTTTACTGGGAGATGCAGGCATCACAGGAAATCAGACGAGATGTTTCAGGAAGTTGTCAAGATTTGAGTGATTGGCTCCAGATGTGGGAGGTCAGGTTCCATGACCCAGGAAGTACTCACTGGGGACCCTCCCTCCTCACTTCCTCCTACATGTCTTTCACTACCACCCACCCCCATTTTGACATCTCTTCCTTTTACCCTCCCATGCTATCCCTGTTTCTTTCCTTCTATCATGTTTGTTTTAACTCATTCCCACTGACACATGCTGAGAAATGACTTCCACGTGGGTCCCACACCTCTGTGAATCCCTGCACAGAAGCCATGTCTTTGTCTCTCTAATATTCAATTATTTATTTTTGAGAGTACTCAGACTTTTGGCATCTAGTCACCTAAAAACATCTGGATAGCATCTTCCTGCTCTACTCCACCTAAGAGCTCCTTATGATCTATCTATCTATCTATCTATCTATCTATCTATCTATCTATCTATCTATCTATCTATCTATCTATCTATCTATCTATCTATCTATCTATCTATCTATCTATCTATCCACTCTCCACCTCACTTATACCCCTTCCTTTTACCTTACATTTGTTGTGTGGCAGTGAGACACCATGACTGGAACATCAGTCCAATGCAGGGCGGCTGTGCACTGAATGAAAAAAATGAAATTAGGGGTCACAACACATCATCAGTCAGTGTACCTCACAGGAGCCAAAAGAGATTCACTCCATATGGCCTTGATAGCACTGAGGGATAGGGTGGACCACAGAGAGTTCCTATACACCTCCTGCTCATAGACCATAGTACATAAAGAGATGATGATGGAAAGGAGAAAGCCAAATGGACAATGAGGTAGAGTGTTCAAGGATGTTAAGAATGATGGCTGTGAGTAGAAAGAATGAGTAGGAAGAGATCCTGAAAAAAGCATCCTAAAATTAAGAATGAATATGACTCTACACAGTGCAAGTTGAGAAGAGTAAATTTTTCTTGAATCTTGAATCAAAATGTTTAGCAAGAGATACAGTCCACTAATGAACCCTTCTAAATGCTTTATAAAACATTTTGACCATCATCTCTTTTCCACATTTAGGTTGTTCTCTCAAGCACTATTAGTGTGGATGGTCACGTTCTCGCAGTATCCGATAATATGTTTGTACACAACAACTCCAAACATGGCCGACGAGCACGAAGACTGGAGCCAGGAGAGTCCCTAGAGAACACTATGGAATATGGTGAGTGGAGTAAGATATAGATATTATATATATATATATATATATATATATATATATATATATATATATATATATATATATATATATATATATATATATATTAAAGAAAAGTCCAGTGTTAACAAAGTATACTGTAGGTACATTGTGCACATTTTGTCTACAGTTTAAATTCCCCCTCACAGTGACATGATAACGTCAATTGAAAATTTCTATCTTTGCTTATTGTTCCAAATAAACAGCCACCCCATGTATCAAAGCCATCAGCCCCAGTGAGGGCTGGACCACAGGTGGAGCGATGGTAATCATTATCGGCGAGAACTTCTTTGATGGTCTGCAGGTTGTGTTTGGGAGCATGTTGGTGTGGAGTGAGGTTAGTGTGTGTGTAACTTCACTGTTACTATTTCAGTTACCAAGATCAATTAAATAATAATAATAATAATAATAATAATAATAATAATAATAATAATAATAATAATAATAATAATAACAATAATAACAATAATAATAATAATAATAATAATAATAATAATAATAATAATAATAATAATAATAATAATAATGTTAGTAGTGGTAATTGTTAGAACTTTAGTTTGTGAGCACTGGATAGAAAACTTTGTTTCATTTAAACTGTTTGTTTTTTAACAGTTAATCACTCCTCATGCAATCCGGGTTCAGACACCTCCAAGACACATTCCAGGGGTAGTAGAAGTCACACTGTCCTACAAATCAAAACAGTTTTGCAAAGGAGCTCCGGGAAGATTCATTTACACAGGTATTCAAAGTCATAGAGACGTACTCTTTGCTATTTCTTTGGCATGTTTTTCTGTAAATTTTATATTCCTAACTTTCCTTACTTTTTTAAAATGTGTTTTAGTTGTATGTGTAAATGTGGAATCTTGTGTCAGTTTGCACTGTGAATTTGTCCTTAGCACTGAATGAACCAACTATAGACTACGGCTTCCAGAGATTGCAGAAGGTCATTCCTAGACATCCTGGGGACCCTGACAAATTGGCAAAAGTAGGGAATTTGATGCTACTCTTAACATCTAAATCATTTTTTTCTATGTGAACTGATCTGATCTTCTGTAACCTAACAATATTTTTGGATTTCCGCTTAGGAGATGCTGCTTAAAAGGGCAGCAGATCTTGTGGAAGCAGTCTATGGAAATACCCACAGTAATCAGGTGTGTAAATCATTGACAGTTTAAGTGTGAGCTTTATGAATTAAGCTAAGCATGAATGAATCATCATCACTACCTAAACTTTCAGCATTTATCATTTAGGAGGGTGACCGACCTTAACTTTAAACAGTCTTCAATGCATCTCAGTTTGCGTTGTATTTTGCTTTTTACAGTAGAAAATATTACAGGGTAACAATAAGACAGGGTTATAGATAGATACCCAGATGTAGCTAAATATATATTTATTTTTAAAAATTCCCTGAGACAACATGGCTCATGAGATTATAAATCATTACCCTTCTACAAAAATGTAATAAGTGTGTTGGAAGGATTTTTAGTATGATTGACTAAACATTATGAGTCACAAGGGTAGCTCTACGTAGGAATAGTATCAGGGGGAATCAGACAGGTCTAGTGAGTAAGTGAGTCTTGAGTCTTCAATGCTTAAGAAATAAAACTATCTGCAGAATTGAGGGACTCAGAACATTAAATTGTACAGTCCTGCAATTCCTATAAAAATCATCAGAAAACATTATACATATATACATATATAAGTACAATACATATAACAAATTTTTTCCTCATATTTGGCTGAAGGACATGTTACTCAAAAGGGCAGCGGACATTGCTGAAGCTTTGTATAGTGTACCACGGCCCCACAGTCAACTACAGGCTCTGCCCAGCTCCCCAGTGCATGGCAGTGTTATGGGATTAAGCTCCTACCCATCTCAGCTCGGTGTGAGCATTGGTGACCCTGGACAAAGCAGTGGCCAAGGTGAGAGAGGCCTAAAAAATCAAAAGGGTGTCCTGAAGAATTTTACAGTTTTTTATATGCACACAATAGTTTAGAGTGTCTTATGTACAGTACATGTCATATGTTACTTTAGAATATGTTTGGACCAAGGATCAAAGCAAAAGAAAGAAATACAGTCAGAAATACAGTCAGATTTGTAAAGCAGGTGCATGATGACATATTAAATATATTTTAAGGTTAACATTTTCACAAGGCTATTATTTCATCAAAATAACTTTAGTCTCTTAACAGTTTCCATCTCTGCTTTCTTACAAAGGTTACATGCGTAATTCTACAAGTTTGTCTCCACGGAGCTACCCATCTGCTTCCACCCCTCAGCAGTCCACCTATGGCTCTGGAGGAGGAATGAGTGGAGGGTATGGAGCTGTACCCATGGGTAGTTTGGGTGTGCCCGGTTCTCCTGGCTTCAGCAGTGCCTCCCCAAACAGCTCTCCTTATGGTAATGACTGAAATTTTTTGATTGATAATGTGTCTATGGCATCAACATAAAATCCACTCAGTCCTATGACTTTTTTTTCAGCACACACATATAAAACACCTAGCAGGGTATAAGAAAATATTTGGTTCTTGAGGTAATATGTTTGTAAGCCAATAAAAGTTTTTACCATTTACCAAGTGGCTCCCAATGTCGTATAAAAGCTTTTCAAAGAACTCAAAAAGATGCGATTGTTCTCTGTTTCCTATAATGTGATAACATTCCAAATAGAATAATAAACATAATAGATATTTAACTGTTTAAACTGTTTGTCAAAGCCACATTCCAATTTCTAGACCTGTTTATTGTATATGCAGTTGGAACCTTCTACTTTTTTGCCATTTTAAACTGATATTCTGTTGTGTTTGCTTACCGGTATGAAAAAATACAAAAATAGTTTCTTACTGTATCTTCCACCCCATTTCTTTCTTTTGCAGTTATGCCATCTAGTCCCACTATACCAGGCTCTAGTTCGTCTTCCTCTCTTCTTCCCTTCTCATCTTTTCCTTCCACGGCCAAACAGAAGAGTGCTTTTGCTCCTGTCTTGAGACCACAAGGCTCACCTTCACCTGTCTGTCCCACTTCAGGAGGCAATGGCTTTAGAGGTGACGAGAGATATTCTGAAGTTGTTAAGCAGATAGATAGATAGATAGATAGATAGATAGATAGATAGATAGATAGATAGATAGATAGATACATACATACATACATACATACATACATACATACATACATACATACAGTAGATAGATAGATAGATAGATAGATAGATAGATAGATAGATAGATAGATAGATAGATAGATAGATAGATAGATAGATACATACATACATACATACATACATACATACATACATACATACATACAGTAGATAGATAGATAGATAGATAGATAGATAGATAGATAGATAGATAGATAGATAGATAGATAGATTATTCACAAGTAGACATTTATTCTTTACTTATTAACAGCTCTATTTGTTCTCTTTTTCTTCAGCAATGACTGGACTCGTTGTCCCTCCAATGTAGAAGACACATTGTTGCGAGATAAGATATTTTCACCAGCTGACACCCCAGGGTTATACTACGACTAGTGACGTCTTTACCTCCTAACAACTCACAACTACTCACACCAACCACCCAGAAAGACACTGCAGACTCTTAAACATTTTAAACCATGAGTGATAACAAGCTGTGAATTCCATCTCTCCATATGAAGAAAATATGAATGGGACAGGACGTGATCAGCTTTGAGGAACTTCACATAGAACTTCGTATTGGCAAATCCTTCTCCTTAGCTCAGAGAGGCTTCACCAGTCTGTCAGCCATTTATGATGCTTTTTCTACAGAGATTGTTGATCACATGATCAGAGGCCTCTCATCATACAAACAAGCAAGTCTCAGAGAGAACCGTCCAAAGCTTTTTTCAAGGTTTGTGCAGAAACCTTGGTCACAAAAGACTCTGTACACCGATAACCTAAGCATTCCATTTATAGATGTGCAGAATTTTATTTTCTTTCTTAGTTTGAAAATAAGGGAAATTATACTTTGTACCTCTCAGAGATGTGATCTGATGACCTCATATATTGACTTATTTAAAAATAAATGGTATATAAGTTATTATTTTTTAGGTTAAGTAAGTAATAATAAAACAACTTTTGCTCCTATTTGAAATTGTTCTACTTGTTATATATCTTATTACTATGTTGCTATTATGTTTATGTTGTGAGTTTATAATGAATGTTATTAGCTTATTATTTTTTACATCTAAATTTCCTGGAGAAATCCTGAAATCATTTTGTTAGGGAAAAATAATACTAAATATTTTTTTAAACTCTTCCAAGTGTGGCACTGCATAAAGCTATAAGGTATTCCTCTCCAGGATCATAGTTTAACTTGCCTCTTACTTAAATTGTTTCATAATTTGAATAATTATTAACTTATATTCAGAGTTTGGTGGCAAGCTCTTATTGAATAGACCTTACAGTAAATACTACTGTAAATGTTTACAAATTTTGTAGTTCAGAAAACTTCTAGTTCGGAAATTCTTTGTAATTCAGCTGCATTTTCATCAGTAGTGTGTTGGAGATTTCCAGCAATGTTACACACCATCACAGAACAATTCTGTAACTATGCAGTACATGATTAGGCTTAAACTGTTTGTGATCACTGTATGTCATAAAAGCAAAATAAAAGAAACATTATAATACATTTCATTCAGAAATAAAAATAACAACAATCTTATTTATTCTTGTTTCTCCATTAAACAGTTTGAATTAACCAAAAAATTGTATTTTCCTACATGCATTTGTAATGTGTTTATGGGAAGTCATACTCGGTTTCTAGTTACTTGGTGTTTAACATTTACACACATACAGGAATAACTACACTGACAAATTATGTGAAGATAGAAATTGCCACAAACAAAGCTAAACTGAAAAATAAATGTCTCTTTTTCAAAGGCCGCTGCAAAATGTAACTGAGTAACATAATTCTTATCTTAGGTCATTCACTTTCATTCTTCTGTAAGCATTTTAAGCAGCAGGAACACATATTGCCAGTCCATCAAAGAGTGTAACACACATACTGTGCATTCTCAATCACATTTAGATGTTATATAGAACAGCATTTTTGGGTGGTGTGAGAACTCAGAAGCAACCCATGTGCAAACAAACCAGCCCTAACTACATTCAGTATCAAACTGTGGACCCTGGAGCTGTGAAGCAGCGATTTAACTTGCTGTACCACCTGCAATAACACTGCTACGATATTGCTGAAGCACACAGACAAGACATAAAAACTGTCACACACAGAGTGCAGATTTCACTGAAGATCTCTCAGTAACTGTAGTGGAGTCAGCAAAGTATTTTACTCTACTCAAAAGGATTTCAGGAGTTATTACAAATGCAGTCCCTGACTACTTCTGTCACCTTCAAGTGGCACTTGCTATGAAAATCCAAGCTGTTGTCTACGCCTCAATTTCCTTTTTCCTTCTCTGTCATCTCCCTCTCTCAGTCTCTGACTCTATCACCCTCCCCCTCCTCTTCTTTCTACTAATTTGACAAGTTAAATTCTGCTTTGTTGTCAGCGCCTCGGCACTCATCAGTCTAATACATCCTTCTGCCTAGAGGCACAGCAGCCATATGTTGCTTTCTAAATGATTCCTTGGCTTGATTTTGTTGATGTTTATCTGGCTGAGTGATCAGACATGCCATTTTAACATTGTCTGATTTTAATTCAGATTTTTATACATGGAACTCTCAGAATTCTCATCTAGACAAGACTGAATGCCGAATGCTACAATGTGGATAACAAACTGTAAATATACAGAAAAAAGCTCCTCGAGGGAGATGTAAGAGTTCATTTCCTCAATTATCTATGTGGCTACTTAGCTAATATGACCAGCATTGTCTGTGTGTGTGTGTGTGTGTGTGTGTGTGTGTGTGTGTGTGTGTGTGTGTGTGTGTGTGTGTGTGTGTGTGTGTGTGTGTGTGTGTGCATCTGTTTGAATGTATGCATTTTTGCTCTGAATTTCTGAGGCAAGGCTTTGGGGCTACTGCCAATAGGGAAATATATTAAATTGTGAACACAAGCATCTTCGCCACACTTTTGGTCCAATCAGTGTGTCCTTTTTTGTAGTCCATTATAGCTTATGCAGACCCATACACCCTTCCCCTCTCCCCTGGGTGTCAGAAGAGTGGGGTGACAGATGGAACTGACAGGGAGCGGTCTCATGGGATATTTCACAAAACAAAACAAAACACGCACACACACGCAAACACGCACACACACACACACACACACACACACACACACACACACACACACACACACACACACACACACACACACACACACACACATACATCTCTACTAAACATTTTCAACAAGGACCGATTGCAAATTTATGTCCTTGCTTATTATCTTCATCTGAGATAATCTCAGTGTATTTCACATGAGAGTTCATATGATGCAACTACAATCAACACAGTAAATCTTGGACTATGTCTCTGTGCTGTCATGCTATATATCTCTTGTAATTTAACAGTATTACTTATTAAAACTAAACAAAAGGTAAACCGAATATTTAAGCTCACATTGAATTACACATTAACATAAAAGGAAATTGACTTTTCAAATTTTAAGGCAAAAGTTAGATTATGAAAACACATTTTGTTTGTTACTGACTTCATTTATTGTAGAAATGCTAAACAGTGAAAACTCACAGTGTACTGTAGTTAAATTAAGTATAAAAAGACACTAAAACTAAAACAGTAAAAAAAAAAAGAAAAAAAAAGAAAAAGAAAACACTTGTAGAACACCGCTTGTATTTAGTTGAATTAAAATTAGTTGCCAGTTGTATAATAAATGATTTTAATAACATCATATAAACATTAAAGTATGAAACATAAAAAGAAGAATCACATTTCTCATAGGAATTTGATCATACTGAACCTTTGTTTGTTTTTACTCATCTACAATAATCCATTGTCATCCAGCAGAATTTGAATCTTGCTAGAATCTGGTTCCTCTCAAGGTTTCTTCATCTCAGAAAATGTGATTTTTGATCACGTCTGTTTAATATATTTTTATATTTTTAACTAAATCTCACCTGCATAAAAGTCTGTCATAGCAAAAGAAGAATTTCGTAATCGATAGTTTTATATTAATTTTTATGACATTATATGTCTCTTAAAAACAATTCAAGCCGTCTAATAAACTTAGCCTTGTTCTCTATCTTCACCAGCTTACAATTGTTTTATGTGAGCACTGGCTCATTTGTAATTGCAGTGTACACTAAGGTGAAGCTTTTGGCTGGGTGATAAATTAAACTGGTGTTGTTTGACAGCGGCAGCAGTGGGACGGACGGCAGCCCCCAACAGTACGTATGGAGGAAAAGCCACCAACTAATTGACCTGGCTTCTGTTAGGCCATCAATCACTCTGGGGGTTCAACCAAGCCCCCGGTCTGTGAGGCGTTAAGCAAGGGCTTTCTCACTTAACCAACTTAACAGTGACTAGCTTGATGTAATGTTATTAGATCCGCTAAGTGCATCGTGTGTGTGTGTGTGTGTGTGTGTGTGTGTGTGTGTGTGTGTGTGTGTGTGTGTGTGTGTGTGTGTGTGTGTGTGTGTGTGTGTGTGTGTGTGTGTGTGTGTGTGTTGGGGTACATTTGGGAGGGTGATGTGGGAGGAGGGGTTACTGGTACCTGGACATCATGCAGTTGACACTTTCTTTTTTAATAATCAGTAGCCTGAAGGTTAATACTGAAACAGGTCCAACTCATAAAGTGCCTGATAGTCTTGATATTAAGTCTACTGTGTGAGAGGAAAATAATATAAAACAAAGCATTTAACAGTTTAAAGTTAAATTAAAGTTTAACACTTCTGGAAATTCAGTAGTTTATGGATTGTAATTGTATTACCACTTCATAAAGATGTGTCTCCATAATGACCATTCATGACTGCATTGCTTCGCTATATTTGACTTTATTATTCAGTCAAATATAATGATATGATATATCAGTCAAGTATAATTCACAAGATGGGAAGCAAACAGTCATGCAGAGTGCTCAGAATAAAATGCTTTTGAGTCAGAATTGCTACTTACAGTTTTCTTTTTGGAAACTTGAACATTTTGGATCCTGTCACATGTGTCATTCATCATTATACATAGGTATATACATGGACTTAAATTGAATACGCTGATGTTATAAAAGCCATTCCAGATGATTGTACTGAAGATCAGGTGTTAGCCAGAACGAGTTTATTTGTGAGTATGATTCCTATGAAGGTTTCTTCCTCATTTCGTTGTAGGTATTTTCCATGCTACTGTTACCTCTGGCTTGCTCATTATTGATATTATGGATCAATGTCCATATCTGGATTTCTATAAAAATTCTTTGTGACAGCATCCATTGTTTAAAGTGCTATATATATTAAACTAAACAAAATAAATAAAATACAACTGATAAACTGTGACATACATTAGAAACAATTTCATATTTGTTTAGATATATTACTATTTTTTAGTACATACCTTACTGGCTAAGCCCATACATACAGTACAGGTAGTACTAGCTATGGGATATAGCAACAAAACAATCATCTACATGGGCTGGGTTTGGAGGCAAAATTAATCAGAATTAAGTGCCCACCCCATGGGATAGATGAAGATGTCTTAAATGTCTTTGAGCTTTCCTCCAGCAAGGTTAGTGAGAGGCAGGAAGGTCCCTTGTGGCTGTTGAACTACTAAACCAGATTGTTGTAACCTAACATTGTCAAACAAATTGTCCGTCTAGCCATTTTGGTAAACCCCTCTGCTGTGCAATCCATGACCAGATCCTCCAACTCTACTTGGGCTGTCTCCATGGGTGCCATGTTTAGTTTAGAGGTTATCAGCAGTGCCTTCTAGCTGACAGGAAAACCCAAACCCTAACCCTAACATTCTAGCAAATGCTGGACATGTAAATGTAAATATGGTATCTGCTGTTAAATCACTGACTGGAGCTAAGCCACATCTGGTCCAAAGTTGTTGATTCTTCTAGAGAGTAAATCAGTCTGTTTTGTGGGCTTCCTTGTATGTGGGGTTGAGTCCATCTTCTCCAGAGATACAGGCTCTGAATGCATGACCATGGTTATTAGTAACTACCCACATAAAATATCCAACATAAAATATGCAACCAAGTCAAACCAATTAGTGGTGAATAGTATTGTGAGGGATTTGTTGTGTAACATGTAATCATGTAAAGCAATAAAGAAAAGAAAACAATCACTGTATGAAATTATGGATGAATACAGCATTACTTTTTTGTTTTAAATGCAGATGTTCGAGTGTTATACACTGTTTCATGTCTTTAGAAAGGGTGAACCAAATAAGAAGCCTGTGCTTTGTAATAAATTGCTTTAAGTTGCACATTATAACTAAAATGACATCCATCCACTTTATTGTTTATCAGCAAAACCAAATTGAATGTATCCACCTTTTCTTTTTGCTGAACCGGACAAAACAATCCATACAACACATATGCATGCATGCACTAGAACATAGTTTCTCTAGGGTTACTGCTTATACAGAAGCATTTATTTGTCACATATACATTACAGCACAGTCAAATTCTATTTTTGCATATCCCAACTTTGGAGGTTGGGGTCAGAACACAGAGTAATCCATGATACAGTGCCCCTGGTGCAGAGAGGGTTAAGGGCCTTGCTCAAGAGCCCAACAGTGGCAGCTTGGCAGTGCTTGGGCTTAAACCCTGATCCTTTGATCAACAACCCAAATCTTAATCAGATAAACAGACAGCAGAGCTGCATGCAGTGAGAACAGTTCAAATCAATCAAATTTTATTTGTCACATACACATACATACAGAGTACTACATGCAATGAAATGTTTGTTTAAAAATGTCAGTTTATAAATACTTCTATTCTACCCAGAGTGATGCATGTTCAGATTAGATACAATTCAGATTTTTTTTGTAATTAATTGATGAGGGAAGTGAAACTTTGGCTCTCCCGGGTAGAACAGGGACTTGTGGCAAACTGTGTGAAACTGGGACTTGTGGCAATTATAAATGTACAAACCAGTAAACCAGTAAAATTTGAGTGTGCCAAGGACAACTTGAGAAACTTCAGGAAAGCTCACTTCAGGTAAATAAAGATCCAAGCAAAAGGACAGCATCAGCATGAGCCATGATTCTGTGAGATGGGAGGAATCTGGAGAACCTGGAGGAACCACACACAGACACAGGGTGAACATGCAACACTTTAAATACACATTAAACTAATCTCAGTGACCCTGGAACAGTGAAGCAGCAATGCTAACAGGCAAAAAGAGTACAAAGATAAAGTCAACATTATTAAAAACATTTTATAGCTAACAATTGCATCCATATGAGTTAATCCTACTAAAATAAAGCCTCAAAAGGTTAAAAAAATATTAAAAACATTTTTGAACCCCACTCGGATGTGCAGTCTATAATTAAATATGCAGGGTATATATGATCAAATAAATCCATTAATTAATAGGGGTGCGAATGTTTTCTCTCATGCATTAATTACATTCTCATTAGCATATCAATTAGATGAATCAGAGATCATGTAATTAAAGCTCAAGAAGAAGCACCTGCTGCCTGTGTGTGTGTGTGTGTGTGTGTGTGTGTGTGTGTGTGTGTGTGTGTGTGTGTGTGTGTGTGTGTGTGTGTGTGTGTGTGTGTGTGTGTGTGTGTGTGTGTGTGTGTGTGGTTATTTGATTGCTGATGAAATTAAGACCCTGTTTATCTGCTGGAATTTACCATTTTCACATCCAGTATTTCATTCACCCTACCAACAAATGCCACAATACTGCTATAAGTCATAGGTTTTATGTAAATTGCCAGATTTTCATTTATCACTTGTTAGTGCGCATATGTGGGGTCATGACTTATTTTGTAATTATCTTCTCTGTTCAGCTTTGATTTATATTTTGAACAGGTGAGACATGCTCATACTGACCCAATACTGTCCCCTGCTGGTGAGATGCAACAGACTGAACTACATCTGTGACAACAGATGCAGAACTTACTGTTTTCTGATTTCCCTGAGGAAATGACCCACACTTAAAATCTTTAGGAAACCATTATGTCACCATAAGTTATACATAATTGGTCTAATGACCAGTCATAATTTATATAAAAGTAAATTACAATGGTTTTAATCCTAAAAAATAAGGATTGCCTTAATATGTTTCAATTGCATTGCTTTTAAATAGGTTTAGGAAGAAGCATTGTTTCCCAGGAAAACAAATCTATTTATTTATTTATTTATTAAAAAAAAAAAAAAAAAGATTTTTGGCAAATCAGATGGAATAGACAATGAAAATAATTCTAACATGTTTACACTACAGTCTCAAAGTAGCTTAAGATTATGAAATATTTTCATTTATAGAAACATAACTGTGAAATGTGAATATATTACTTTTTTACTTACATTTTTTAAAACAAGGTTTGAAACATGTCAAAGGTGTCCAATGAAAGTTTTTTTAAGTAGAACATTCTTTTTTAAAATTATGGTATTCTAAATATATGTTTTTTCCTTTATAAAATGGAATAGGTTTCTTATTTCCTGACGTTGTGGACTGTAGAGGAATCTAATGAGTTTGACGTGAATAGGGATCCATCTTCTGGGCATAAGATGTAACTACACAGGATTTAAGGAGGCAGAACTCTCATCCTTTTACATACTCGTCTTTTATATGCTTTTCATTACATCAATCATTAAGTCTATATGGTCATTATTATCCTCCTCCTCTGCCTGATGATGATGAACATCATTATCATCATCATCACTTCAAGAACTACATTTTAGACTGTCACTGAAATATGATGTTAAATTTGACTTCTGAATGCTGGATCTCACAGGTTAACCCCTTCCACCCTAGCAGGCGAGCCAGGTTATACAGTGCCTTGCAAAAGTATTCATACCCACTGAACCTTTCTACATTTTGACATGTTAAAACCACAAAGAAAAATGTATTTTATTGGGATTTTATGAAATAGACCAAAAGAAAGTGGCACATAATTGTGAAGTGGAATGAAAATTATAAATGGTTTCCAAATTTTTTGTTACAAATAAATATCTGAAAAGTGTGGTGTGCGTTTGTATTCAGCCCCCTTTACTCTGATACCCCTAACTGAAATCCAGTGAAACCAACTGCCTTCAGAAGTCACCTAATTAGTAAATAGTGTGCACCTGTGTGTAATTTAATCTCAGTATAAATACAGCGGTTCTGTGAAGCCCTCAGAAGTGTGTTAGAGAAAATAAGTGAACAAACAGAATCATGAAGACCAAAGAACACACCAAACAGGTCAGGGATAAAGTTGTGGAGAAGTTTAAAGCAGGGTTAGGTTATAAATTAATATCCCAAGCCTTGAACATCTCACGGAGCACTTTACAATCTATCATCCTGAAATGGAAAGAGTATGGCACAGCTGCAAGCCTACCAAGACATAGCAAGGAGAGCATTAATCAGAGAAGCAGCCAAGAGGCTCATGGTAAGTCTGGAGGAGCTGCAGAGATACACAACTCAGGTTAGAGAATCTGACCACAGGACAACTATTAGTCATGCACTCCATAAATCTTTATGGAAGAGGGGCAAGAAGAAAGCCATTGTTGAAAGAAAGCCATACGACATCCCATTTGCACTTTGCAGCAAGCCATGTGGGGGACACAGCAAGCGTGTGGAAGAAGGTGCTCTGGTCAGATGAGACTAAAACTTTTTGGCCAAAATTCAAAACGTTATGTGTGGTGGAAACCTAACACTGCACATCACTCTGAACATCCCCACCGTGAAACAGGGTGGTGGCAGCATCATATTGTGGGGATGCTTTTCTTCAGCAGGAGCAGGGAAGCTGGTCAGAGTTTATGGGAATATGGATGGAGCCAAATACAGGGCAATCTTAGATGAAAACCTGTTCGATTCTGCAAAAGGCTTGAGACTTGCCTTGCAGCAAGGCAATGACCCTAAACATACAGCCAGAGCGATCAAAGCATATTCATGTGTTAGAATGACTAGTCAGTATTGACTCAGTGGGGCTGAATACAAACGCACACCACACTTTTCAGATATTTATTTGTAAATTAAATATTTGTGTTGGTATATCACATAAAATCCAAATAAAATACATTTTTGTGGTTGTAACATGTCAGAATGTGAAAAAGATCAGTGGGTATGAATACTTTTGCAAGGCACCGTAAATCGGGGTTGTGTCTCCTTACTTGTGCTGCTTGAACTTAGTACACCTTTTGACACCTTTCATAACATTCTTCTACAGTAGATTAAAAGAACAGCCCTGATGTCGCGGTTAGTCACAGGCGAATGCGGATCCAAATGCAGTTAAATCCATTTAATAGACAAAAACAGGAAACAAGAAACAAACAAGCAGGAAAAAACAGGGCAGAACACTGAGCAGGACAGGGCACAGGAACAGAGACAGGAACAGAGACAGGAACAGAGAGCATAGCACATACTAACAACAACTTACAACAGGGAAATGAACAAACAGAGTAGATATAGGGAACAAGAACCAATCACAAGACGGAGGCAATCACAAACTAAGACCCCCCCCTAGTGGTGGCACCGGCAGAGCAGGAGGCCAGGGCGGCGCCGGCAGAGCAGGAGGCCAGGGCGGCACCGGCAGAGCAGGAGGCCAGGGCGGCGCCGGCAGAGCAGGAGGCCAGGGCGGAGCCAGCAGAGCAGGTGACCGGGGTGGTGCTGGAGGCGGAGCCGGAGACCAGAGCAGGACTGGAGACCAGGGTGGTGCTGGAGGCGGAGCCAGAAACCAGAGAAGGGTTGGAGACCAGGCCGGTGCCGCAGGCGGAGCCGGAGACCAGAGCAAGGCCGGAGACCAGGGCGGTGCTGCAGGCGGAGCCGGAGACCAGAGCAGGGCCGGAGACCAGGGCGGTGCCGCAGGCGGAGCCGGAGACCAGAGCAAGGCCGGAGACCATGGCGGTGCTGCAGGCGGAGCCGGAGACCAGAGCAGGGCCGGAGACCAGACTGGAACAGGAAAAGCCCTAGACCAGACCAGACCATCCCCCCCCCCCCACCACCACCACCACCACCACCACCACCACCACACTGTTGGCACTACGTTTTCCAGTATATAGCATTCTTATCCTATCTGCCAAACCCAGATTCATACATTGGACTGCCAAATAGTTTGATTCATCACTCCAGAGAACAGATATACACTTCTCACAAGTCCAATGACAGTGTGCTTTACCCCACTGAAACTGATGCTTCTTAGGCTTAAGTGAAGCTGCTTGGCCATGAAAAATAAAGGCTTTAATTTATGCACCTATTAGTAACAGCTGAAATACCTGATCTCACCTGAACTCAATAATTAGAAGGGGATTCAACATACCTTTATAGAGTAGTTTTTTATTAGCCCATGAATAGTGTGCGAGGTAATACAGCGCAGAATTACATTTGCTCAATAAATAAGAATAGTCCCATCTTTAGGCAACATTTACAAGTTAATATTCATCCATTTTTGATTTCCAGTTTCCAAATGTCATTGTTTTCAGCTACATAAATCAACATCATCAATGCATTTTAAAGATAAGAAATTGGTTATATGCTTGAGACCTGTTTTTTATTGCTGTTGTGCAATGTAACACTGAGAATTAGAACTTAATATGATACTTGAGAGTAGATTTTATTCTGTAACATTTGTAACAATTTCTAATGC
Organism: Tachysurus fulvidraco; assembly: GCF_022655615.1. NCBI lineage: Eukaryota > Metazoa > Chordata > Actinopteri > Siluriformes > Bagridae > Tachysurus > Tachysurus fulvidraco. The sequence continues at coordinate 14,296,536 of NC_062526.1, read as the reverse complement.
CACTCTTTTTTATGTCATATTCTTTAGACTTAGTTGTGTTTTTTTTTTTTACCACTAAAAGTGAGACTAGTTGTGCCACTAGAGGGCTCATGCCCTCAGCACTTTTGCCTGACAGTCAAACAAGCTCATTGATTTTTAATACTATGCTGTACAATGTCCTGACTTAACTGCTGAGCTGAGAAGTGCAGAATTTGAAATGAATGTTGGCAGCCATGTCTTGGGTTCTTTATGTCTTTTTGTCTTTTACAAAACTAGCCATGAGAACACAGATGTTCACACTAGAGGTTTTTGATGCAATGGTAGATTTCATTCAAACAGCAGCTGTTATGCAAATTTATAGTCGCTGTAAGGCTGAAGATTACTAATACAGTTCACAGTGAATAGTTTTAGGGGAGAGAAATATTTACTGCTGTAAAGATAAATAAATTAACTGATTTCCATAAAAAACCTGCAGCACAGAGGTGTGTCTGAGAACATGCATAATTAATGGCATATATTATAAGCACTTTTCCAAATGTTATTCCTTTGTCTAAAAACACTCTTAGACAGGGGAATATGTTAAGCTTTTCTTATATGTTATTATTCTGTTTCTTTAGCAGCAGGAGAGGAAAAGCCTTTTGCCTGCATCAGCAACACTGGTGAGTGAAGGAGAAGCAGAGGGAGCCATGGATAACAGTAGCAATAGGTGGTGCAGGCTTCATAAACACAGCAGAGAAAGTCTTAGATGGACACCAAATGAAGCTGTCTCTGTAGTGTTTGACTGTTTTTGAATAATCTCTTTTTTCTTCTTCTTTTCTCTTATGAGAGAGAGAGAGAGAGAGAGAGAGAGAGAGAGAGGGAGAGAGCAGTGATGATCACACACCTTCATGCATTTTCACTTTTTCATTTATCTAGATTGAATTGCTATGTCTGTAGCAGGTATGCACACACACACACACACACACACACACACACACACACACACACACACACACACACACACACACACCAGCACACATAAGACCTCACTGCACTCCTACTCCATATACACACATCCATGCACACACACAAATCTTACAGGTTCATATTACTGCGTCTGAGGTAGGTGAGAGTTGGGTGGGGGACTAAAACAACACAGCAGGATAAAGGGAGGCAAGATTACTGTCATGCCACCATCACCCCTCCCCCTATGCCTCACATGTGCTCAGAAAACTGTGTGATGCATCCTAGAGAAGGATCTCCAGAGAGATGGGTAACGACACATATTTAGTCCACTGACACTTCTGTGTAAATTTATTTCTTAATGTTTAGTGTCCATTGCCTCTATATGACTTACGGCAGTAAGGTAAACGGCAGTAAAAAAAAAGCAGTAATGGTAGAGATGTGTGGAGAAAAGTAAGCAAAGTAACACAGCAAAGTATGACAGAACATGCCAGCGATCCCTTCATTGAAGTCTCATGCCTTCACACTTACTGTTGCTCATCTGCGCAATATGAAACAGACACGAGAGAGACAGAGGCTAAGAGAGAGTGAGATAGAGTGAGAGAGAGAGCTGCAGAAAAATACAGTAGGGTGTGAGCGAGCAAGGTTTTGAGACATAGAAAGAGAGAAATGCATTGTGCTGCGGCAGCATTACGCACACTAAACGGTTTGTGGCTCAGCCTGCCTGACAACCCCTGCAGCACAAACGAGAGAGCAAGAGAGAGAGAGAGAGAGAGAGAGAGAGAGAGAGAGAGAGAGTCAGGGACAGACGGTAAGAGTGTGAGAGAGGGAACCGACAAAGGAGGGTGGGCAGGCTCATTTGGCCGCTGCGGGGCTGTGTAGCAGAAGCAACGCAGTGCTCTCCGGTGGCACACACTTGCACCAGCACAGACCCAGCAGCCAAGTCCTGGACCACCGGCCATGGCACAAGCCGCCAAACACCTTCGTAAGAACAAGGATTTAGAGGCTCTTGCTGAGCAAGAGAGGAAAGAAAAGGAGGAGAAAGTGAAGAAGAGGAGTCGCTCACGGGACAAAAAGCGCAAGGTAAGGGGGTAGACAGATGGAGCATGGGGAGAGGGAACGAGGCAGCAATGGGGAGGGAAGAAACAGAAAAGATTGGACACAGATCGTGCTTTTTAGATAGGTGTTGGGACAGCAATGGTGCAACATGAGAAACATGCCTGCTGCAAACACGCACCTGGACACACATTTTGAACCACACATGAGACAGTAAAGAAGTCAGTGCACTAACATACCCATTCTAGGTACCTACTCATTAAGGTGCACAGAGTGCAGCACAAGCCTCAAAAACATAATGAACTATGCAGTATGGCATGTACAGGTTCCTCTGAATATACAACACATTTACTCTAGATGGGATTGGGAGCAATCATGAACTGTGTCTAGTAGAATTGGTTTCTGCTTGTCATGCTGACAGTTAATGCAATGCAAGCTGTGAATCTAGTTTCCTCTGGAGAATTGCAGAGTGTTATATTTGTGCTGCTCACTGTACAGTAAGGGTGTCTTTGTGTCTGTGGTGGGACAGACATAAATAATCTCTCTCTCTCTTCCTATGTATACTTCTGTAAGTGTGCACAGTATCTACCCTCCTTGTTTGCTGGATAAATGAAAAGACCACAGTTGGGTGATTGGTTCAAAATCTGACCCAAAACAAACAATACAAATGTTTTGGTGAGAATGGGTTCCATGTCTACATTTGTATTCATTGGCTGTCATTGCTGTTGTTGTGAGAAAATTTTATTTTTTTCTATTTCTCCATGTGGACTGTATACCTTTTTATGTGTTTTCATGTCTATCTATCTATCTATCTATCTATCTATCTATCTATCTATCTATCTATCTATCTATCTATCTATCTATCTGTCTGTCTGTCTGTCTGTCTGTCTGTCTGTCTGTCTGTCTGTCTGTCTGTCTGTCTGTCTATCTATCAAAGACCATAGTAAACATCTGCAAACAGTAATTAGCAACAGATATTTTACTTAATTTACACAAAATGATGAAAATACATTTTCTATAGTAAGACCGTGTTACATGACTGAGATATGATAATAAGCAATGTATACAGTATTCACAACACAACGTTATGTTCAGTGTTAAGCCAAGACAGTCTCTGTGCTGCTCTTGGTCCCCTTGGTGCTGAGCCAGCATTCTGTAAGTCTCTTCCTGCCTCCTTCTTCGGGAGAATGATTTATATGCTATGGGATGAAGAGTTATGGCTCGGTGTCTCCCTCAAGGGGGAACAATTCACCATATATTTGTCTTCTCTACTATTGTCTTTGTTTCCTTAGAGCACTTTAAAATGAATTTATACAAGATGACTAGGCAGTAACAGTTCAGCTGTTTTGTTGTAGAGAGTATCCTATTTACAATACTTAGATTTACTTAGATATATTTTCTAGACTGTTGCTACTGTACATTCCAAATTCCATATATATCAATCTGCTAGTCATTTCTAATGGCTGCTATTTCAGTCAGAAATCACACATTCTAAAGTCTTCCACTTTAATTAAAACTTGTATAGAATGTGAAGTTCAGAACAGACCACAGGTTTCCAACATTCTTTAAACCCAGAGACGCTCCACTGCAAAACCATTTCTATGTCCATTTGGGGGTCATTATTTGAGTTTTGGGGCAATATATCTTGATATCAGAATTTTCTATTATCATTTTTTACAAGAACCTATTGAGCACTTTTCTAAACTCTCTAATGGTGTGTACAGCCAATAAGGACAATTTCAGGCTTAAACTGAGCACAAGTGCTTTCATGCAACCTCTCTAAACAACTTGTTGTATAGAGGTCATAAAGAAGAGTTCGATTTTGAAACCAAACAACAAGATAAATTGTGCAATTATGCATGTCAACACCATCTGTCGCTCTCTTTTTTCTGTTAGTCTAGCAAACCAGAATTTTAACACTGGATAGAAAGACTGACATGACTGCTTTAAAAAAAGCCTTCTCTTTTAATATATATATTTTCTCATTCATTTTACAATAGCTTTGACAAGTCATTGGGTGTTAATGTTCAAATCTACGTGAGCAGAACTTCAAATTGCAACCTCCAAAATCCTGATGTTTCTGGCCATAACAGTGTATAAATTATATCAGGCTTTCTATAATAATAAGTTTATGTTTTTCTCAGTTACCTTTCAATCGTTGTCAATTGCTATCTGGTAAGTTTCTCAGCATGCCTTTTCAGATTTCACACATATTGACAATGTGACAAAGGCTTTGTTGGTTACTGTGAGTACAAAAGCTGATACTGATAAGTCAAGTGTTTTAAGTGTTCAACATGACCAGCATACAAAATATGGTCCTCATTCTGACCTTTTCTTTGCCAGGGATAATGAAACAGGGAGCACAGTTCTTTAATATTGTGGGATTTAAAATTTCTTACTCTGGTACAAGTTTTTTCAGGAAACCATAATGCACTAATGGTGTTCCCATATGCATCTTGTTTTTGATCTCTGATTGGCATTAATCTAGCATTTGTAAAGTGATATGTTGTGACAAGAATATCTTTAGTGACTGGCTCTATTAAGACGAACCATCACTCCCAACATCTATTTAGTGACCAGAAAAAAATGAAATACTATTCATAAGTAACCCATCTCATGGTGATATTGAAAACCAGTTAGGATCTTATATTAGCAGTCTTTGGCTTCCTTCATACAGAAAATTTGACTGATTTGAGGATTATCCTTCTACATCTGCACAAGGCCAGCTGTATTATACTAAGACTACCACTTTGAATCAAACTCTAATGCCACTTCAAGGCACCAGATGAAGGTTGTTTTTTTGTCTCTGACAAAACACTGGTAACATTCCAACACCAGGAGGTAGGTAACATTCATGTTATTTCTAATCATAAGTAATTGAAAGTTAACTTGCAAATTCTAAGATGGACATTTTTCAAGTTTGTAATCTTGGCAGGTTTTTAGAGCTTAGATTTTATAATATACCTTAAATAGCAGAAGTCTGAAACATCTGACTAATCTTATCAGGTTAATCATTTTGTGTTTCAATGCCATTAAACAATGGTGAATAACCATACTAAGAATTGCATGCACTTTCAATATTGAAATAACTAAGGAACTATTTATAAAATCATATCCTAGGAATGCAATTAGAAATGCATCAGTACTCATACTGGCATTGGCCTGATACCGAGATCATTTAACTCCTACTTGAATTCAAAATAAATGCCCTAATACCAATATCCAATACCAGATGATACAGTGTGATATAAGGTTAGTGGATGAACTACAGAAGAAATGGCATGAAAAAATTCAACCTAGATCTATTTGAAAATATAGATAAAAGATAAGCAGATTGTTCCTGTGCTTATAATGAATTATAATTTAAAATATATATTGCTCTCTCCAAACAAACAAACAAATAAGTAAATAAATAAATAAACAAATTCACCTTCTCATAAATGATAATTGAATGCTAGGGTCACCAAAATAAAACAAAGTGTGCTGTCCCTCTTTCTCAGCAGAGATATGTCCTATATTGTTATCTGTACTGGTGAGGATCTAAACTAGGAACACTGACCGTAAGTACAGCATATACCCAGCATGGAACTATTCTTGAGTTACACGATTTACAAAATGGAAACAATAGTCTAAAAAACTAAAACATTTGAGACACTTTAAAGTATATGTCTATTTCGCTACTTGTCTCACAAAGGTAATTTTAATCCACACATACAGTAGTCACATACTGTTGTTTATTTATCACCACCACTATAATACTCACATCCAAAAGAGATTAAATCTGCCTTTTAACTGCATAATCTTTTAATATTATGTGAAATCCTGATCTCAGTCATTTGAGGATCGTGCTGAGACAAAACATCTGATAACGTGTTTTAATTTGGGCCTATTATCTGGCAAACATCAGAAAGCTTCTGACAATCCAAACCACTCAAGCAGTCTATTGAACCTACTTGAAAGTTCTGTTATAAAGCAGCAACACACAAATACACCACCTGACAAAGGCAGGATGCTCTAAACATATCCAATCTAAATAGGCTGGTACACATAACAGGTGAACCAGATAATATGGCATAGTTGCCCACTGTCATTTCTCCATTCTGTGAGACTTCCAGACATGGTCTTTAGTGGGATCAATGGTCTGTGGTCTAACTCCCAGAATCCCAGATCATCCAGACCCTGTCCAATCAATGCCATGATTCTGGCTTTAATGCTATTGTGGTAATTTGCTTCTTTCTTACTTACTTTCTTCCTTCCTTCTTTTTTCTTTCCGTTATTGCTTCTTCCTCCCTTCTTCCTTCTGTCCATTCTTTTATCCTTACTTCTTTCTTTCTCTCTTTCCTTCCTTCTCTCATTCTTTCCTTCTTCCCTTCTTTCTTTCTTTCTTTCTTTCTTTCTTTCTTTCTTTCTTTCTTTCTTTCTTTCTTTCTTTCTTTCTGTGCTAAAGGCATTTACAAAATTTGTAACATGGTAAAAGGATGTTTGGGGTCATCAGAAGATAGTTATCAGATTCAGCAAGTCAGATGGCATAAGTTTGCTTCGTGACTCAACACCTTACAATGTAGGCATACTAAATGCATACTAATATATTTGTACTTTATTTAACATTATCAAAGTATTAAACATTGTAACAAGTGTTTTTTTATGAACAGAACAAACATACATCCTGATTTCTGTGATTTCGAAGACAAAAAAAAAGTAACCCGTTACATTAGCTTAAATTAATACTTCAGGCAGGTGAGAAAGTCAGAAGCCTTCTTTCCAACAACACTGTCAGTTTTCAAAGACACCCAAAATCTTACTGCCATCTGCAATTGCGGAATAAGCAGAATAATTAAATTTTTATTTAGATTTGTCAGAGTCTCTTGGGCAGAAGAGGATTAAAATACTGGCTAGCAGACTGTAGGCTAGATACTTGACTGTGACTGACTGACTATTTTGAAAGTTTAAATTTCCAAAAATTGAAGGATCATTTAAGCAAAATTCCACACTGTGGTGCAGCTCATAGCAGTCAACCTGCACAGAGTTATATATTCTTTCAGAAAAAAAAAATCTAAGCAGTATTATTGTAAAGAATTGGCTAGTACACTTAGACTGTATTCATATTTTTTCAATTTTTATCATGTTTTGACTTTTTCATGTCCACATGTAATGAGATACCACTCCCACTGCAATTAATATGTAGAATATACAGTAAATAAGTTTTTACAATCTAAATTTTTTGTCAATGTACACCAGACTTTTACACTACAGCACATCAGCATTAGTGCATTACAAATTGCACTAATAAACTAATAATCAGACTGCAGAATCCCAGCCTCCCAGCCTCCTCTAGTGTTCTGGAGGTTAGTCTCCATATGGCAGTGGTGGCTCAAGCGGTTAAGGCTCTGAGATGGTGATCGGAGAATCGGGGGTTAAAGGCGCAACACTGTTGCTGCGCCCTTGAGCAAGGCCCTTAACCCTCTCTGCTCCAGGGGCACTGTATCATGGCTGAACCTATGCTTTGACCACAACCTCCAAAAGTTGGAATGTGTGAAGAAAGAATTTCACTGTGCTGTGTTGTATATGTGACAAAATAATGGCTTTTATTCTATAGTTTCAGGAGGAATAATGCAGTTGCTGCACTGCATGCATGAATTTTTTTGTATGCTAATCCAGTCTACAAATATTCTGTGTATTTGGAAAATGTCTGTGACATTTGCTGCTGGAGGAGCCGCAGGGGTCTTGGGCTATTGGGTCAGTGTGAGCCAGTCCCTGCAGGAGAGCAGTGAGAGTTTATGTTTGTTGTCAGACTCCAATAAGGTTGTGTCCTCTCTTACTCCTACTCAAGACACAGACAAGGTTTGAGAGTTGTCCAATATGGCAGGGTCTAGGGTTATTTGCAGATTATGTTGTTCTCTTGGAATCATCTGATGTATACCTGCACTCAGTCATTTTGCTGCTTTCCTGGCTTTGCCCTTGGTGGAAGAGTTTTAGTATCTTGGGGGCTTATTTAAAAAATGGTGAGAGATTGATAAATAGATTGGGTCAGCAGCAGTATTATAGTCTGTGGTGGTGTCCCTATTGTTGTCCCTTTCCATACCTATAGTACTAAAGCTGACAAAAACAATAGTCTCAGGTATTAGCATAAGAAATGATTTTCCTCTGCAGGGTTGTTGGACTTACTCTCCCTGATGGGTGAGGTGCATAACAATTCTCCAGGAGAGCCTTGGAGTATAGCCACTGATTTGCCGAACCAAAAGAAGTCCACTGATGTGTGTTGTGCACCTCACAATTAAGCTTTTTGGCAGCACAACCTCAAATGTAACTAAAAATCAAAGGAATATGAGTCTAGCGTAATTATAGTAAAATTATCCACACCAGGGTGGTGTGATGCAGCTAAACTTGAAGCAAAAAAAAAAAAAACAAACAGGATTATACATCACTGTGTGCATGCAGTAGCAAGAATGATGTGAGCACCATAGATCAAAAACTCTTTTTGTGTATCTTATAAAACAAATGGACAAATTTTCCTAATAAAGGTTGTTATTTCATTATACATGTGTACATTTAATGTATGTATTTATATATGTATGCATGTGCCCCAAGATTTTGAGACTCTGAACAGAAACATAGCCGATCACTACTTTGACTTGAAACCCACATCTGCACTATGTTTCTTTTTTCAAACATTCAAATATAACCACAGCCAACTGCTTAAATTACCCCCAAAAAGCTTATGAAAATAATGTCATGCTGTATTAGCACGTTTCTCAGTTAATAACAAGTTTTTTTGTCTGTTTTGACTAAGCTAGGTAATTGAAGTTAAATCCATGTCCAATTGAATGGTTATTCAATATACACAGTTATTTTCCAGCTGTGTTGAGCTGATGTTTTATTCCCTGTGATTGTCATTCACTGCTCTGTCTGTAGCCCTGAGAGATTCCTGTGCATGACTCAGCACAACACAGTCCCATAAAATTCACTCATATTTATAGCAGTGCTTATAGCAGTTGTGGTGCATGTGTGACTCTACAATTCAGAGAATGTGGTTGTTTGTGCACCTGTGTATGTGAGTGTGTGTGTGGAGGTTAAACACACACATTTAGACTTATATTGAAGAGAAATTAGCATTTATTTTCTCCAAAGACTGAATTTCTCTAAATATAAAATTGACACCTTACTTTGGCACTAATAATAATATCCTACTGAAAACCTTTTAAATATATTTTATTTGAGTGATGTTATCATTTGTACTTATTATATTGTATGTTGTAGTTTTAGAAAATACAAAACCGGCCAAAGGGATATTTGCCAGCTGTATTTATTTTAAACAGTCCATTACATGATACTCCAAACTTCGCTAAATAATTTTAGCAACAAATTATTAACTATCTAAGGTTATTATGTTTAGGCTAACTGCCTCCCCAGGAACAAAATCAGACCCAAATCCATAGATAGACACTCACTGGTAACACTAGGATGGAAAACTAGGCAGGAAAATATGAAACAGGATACAAAAACCAAGAACATAAAACAGAACAAAAACACAGTGACAAGAGACACCCAACAGCATCAAGGATTCAGCAAAAACAAGATGCAATGCAGCAGGTATAAAGAGGAAAGGTAGTTGGGGAACAGGTGTGCAGAAGGGACTAAGGAAAGAAACTGCTTGGACACCCCCTAGTGTTCCAGAAGGGGATTGTCCACATATAAATACTCAACCCAATTTTAATGACTTTTACTTATAATCAAATACATTCAAAGGTGAGGTGAAGCAATGAGCAGACTGATATTAATGGATCTTGTCCACCATTTCAGTGGATCCCTTAAACTAAATAAACCTCTCTTCAGTCCTTTTCCAAACTTCAAGAAGTCCAGTTATTTTCAAGATAGAGACTGTTTAACATGTTGGTTTACTTTGACCACAACTGTGTAATAGACAGCAGCCTAAAAAACTACTTATAAATAAGGCCTTATTATTAAACAAGTATTGATTATTCTAGATAAGATTAAGTTAAGTAAGTAAGTATGAATTTGAAGACTGGTGTTAGAGTTGTGGGATAGCTTAAGTCCTGAATAGCTGTTAATAATTACAGCTATTCAGGACTTAAGCTATTCTTACTTAAACCTGTAGGTGGAGATTACTTTATTTAGGGATTATTTCTACACTGTGGTCAGAGTTAGAGGATTGCACCATGGTGTGGTTTGGTTTGTGGTTATCTACAACAACTGAAGGTGATTTTTTTTTATCTAAAGAAGGTTTCCTGTATACCCCCATAAAACAGTAAACCATTTTGACTGGAGCATGTTTAGCTGACATAGTCAAATGAAGTAATTCTATGGTGGTCTCCTAAAAGTACAGAAAGAGCAATAATGTTGATTATTTCTGATTCTTATTTCAGATTGTCTCATAAAATAGAATTAAAGAATCTAAGACTACTTCCCTTTCAATTTACTTCTTTCATTATAATTTAGTTACTTAGCTACCATTGTTTTGTTGTTGTCTTTTTAAGTTATACAATGTTTAATTACATTATCCGTGAAAATATTTGTCAAAACATTTACTCCAGAGTATATAACCTCATAGGGCTTACTCGAAACTTTTCCATTTATTAATCACATTCTCTTACATCATGGTCATCATCAAGGACAAAATGGACTCCCATTAATAATTACCAAATGCAGTTTAGACATTAAAAATGACAGAACCAAGAATCTGTCCTTGGTCAGTGCTGTGCTTTGCATTGTTACAACCTTTCCTGTCCTCCCAATTCTGTGATGCAGCGAACATTGCACCCTCATGGGGACAAGTACTAATGCTGAAATGGCAATAGGATTTGTTTTATTTTTTTTATTATTATTTATTTGTATGGCAAATATAGTTTAATAAACAGCAAAATATAGACCTAATTACTTTTTAGAGACTTCCTTATACTTATTCTTAAGGTATGACATTTTTAGACCTTAGATTATAAGGATCATGCTGATAATCATGCGTTTTTAAAATACTGAGCCATAAATAAAAACTGAAAATAACCCTATCCCACACACACACACACACACACACACACACACACACACACACACACACACACACACACACACACACACACGTCTGTGTTATGCAAGTGATATTGTATATACTCACATATATTCAATGACAAGTATAAATAACATATAGTGATAAATATTGATAATCACTTATTTATGCATTATTTATGTCCTTTTATTCAACAAAAGCAACTCGTAAGATATAAAATAACTCCATTATAACCGAATGTCTTACCAGCAAGCAAACTGTAGTTAAATGTTATTTAAGGTGAAGCAGATACAGACATCACCCTCTAGTGCTGTTCCACTTTAAAAAAAACAAATGTTGTGAAGTCATGTACTGCCTTTCACACTGCCAGCCAGAATGGTTTATCAGCACTGATGCCCTCGTTTACCCCCTCTCTATCTCTCCGACTCACACATACACAAAGTTTTTACCCCTGTATATCCAGTCCATGAGGCAGTATAATGGAGTCCCTCTAGGCAAATCCAACACCTTCACACCATCTGCTATGTCCACTCTGAAACTCATCTTTCCTTATCATCTGTACTGAAAAAAAGATAGTGTTAATCATCACACTAACAAGTAATAATTTCTAATATGAATACACATAGATTCTGTCCTGGAGTTAAAAAAAATGCATGAGTATAGATGCATCATTATTCAAATCAGTAGCAGCTCGTATTCGACTATTAGGAGACAATTACACTGATTGTGCGATAAAACTTGCTTCTCTCTGACTATCTCATTTTTCTTATTATCTCCCTGAGGTAATATGGACCAGTTTCATTCCTGTGAATTTACTGTGCCCATATATAGGTGTGGGAGCTGTTCAGGCTCCAGATGGTCCCAGTGATAGCTCAGCATCTCACACTGCTTTTGATCAACGCTAGGCTCTTGGTTACGTCAGACACACTGCTGCCTCACAGGGGGAATCCTGCTGGAACTGGAGAGGAAATGCAACTTGATGAATATTTGTTTCATCCTCTGTGGTGTGTGTGTGTGTGTGTGTGTGTGTGTGTGTGTGTGTGTGTGTGTGTGTGTGTGTGTGTGTGTGTGTGTGTGTGTGTGTGTGTGTGTGTGTGTGTGTGTGTGTGTGTGTGTGTTTATGTGTGTGTGTGTGTGTGTGTGTGTGTGTGTGTGTGTGTGTGTGTGTGTGTGTGTGTGTGTGTGTGTGTGTGTGTGTGTGTGTGTGTGTGCGTGTGTGTCCGCCTTTTTTATCTCTCCCTTGGTTGAACACAATTCATATACATTACAAAATTTTGTGTTGAAATTATAGCAATTAATAGCATTATCAAGCTGTACTATGGCTGAATTAAAGGCAGTATTGTCTCATTAAGCTGTGTTAAAGTTACTGTAGGAATGTATGCGTTTGTGTGCCTATGCCCTTGGTACACTGATAGGGGGATGTCAGCTCACCCACTCAGTCTGAAACAGCTGTCTCACTATTAAGTTTTTTCTTGTCCTTATACACAAGCACACAGGCTACATTATGCTGAATGAATTATTAATGTTTACTTACATTGCTTAATGTAATAAACAATATACTTTCTAAGGAGCCCTGTTACTGTGTGTCTGTGCTTGGGTGCTATCAAAGACGATTGGCTAGCTGGTTCCCAGAAAGTGTGTGTGTGTGTGTGTGTGTGTGTGTGTGTGTGTGTGTGTGTGTGTGTGTGTGTGTGTGTGTGTGTGTGTGTGTGTGTGTGTGTGTGTGTGTGTGTGTGTGTGTGTGTGTGTGTGTGATTGCAATAAAGTCTCAGAGCTGCAAGTTTTACTGAATAAAATAATATCAGTTATGATTTTATATATAATTCATTTCATGGATTTTATTCTACCTTGGATCTAAATGCCCAGCTAGATGGTTTGTGGTCAGAGCAATAACTGTAGCCTCAGGTTATTGTTTTTGGATGAAAGGAGTGAAAAAGGATTTTAGTTTTTCCATTGTAGCCCGTATTGTGTGTTGATGTTTTGCACACCATAGATTAGTAAAGAGTGATTAGTTGACCCAGACCTTGATGCAGATGAGCCACCATAGCAAACAACCACACTGGGATCCTCTCCATTAAGGCAAGAACAGGATTCGGAGGCTAAAATGAACACAGACCCACCAAATTTAGGCATTAGAAAAACTGGTCTGATAAATCTTGATTTCTGCTCTGATGTGAAGATAGTATCAGATACAGTATGTCTATCTACAGGGATATAACCTGCCTTGTGTAAGTACTTCAGGAAGGTGGTGGCGAGATAATTGTTTGGGGACAACTAGGCCCCTTAATACCAACAAGCATCATTTGAATTTCACATCCTGTATCGTGTATTGTTGCTGACTATGTGCATTCCTTTATGGCCACAATTTACCCATATTATAGTTGCTGCTTTCAGCATGATAATGTGCCATGTTACAAAGCCCTAGTCTGCTCTGTACTATGCAAATAACAATTAGTTGTGTGTACCTCAGTGGCTTCCCAAGTCACCAGACCTGTATCCCATAGTCACCTTTGATAGGTGGTAAAATAGGAGATGCACAGCATGAATGTACAACTGACAAATCTGCAGAAATTGTGTAATGCACCCATTTCAGCTTCCAGGAAAATCTCAAGGATTTTCCCAAATCCTGAATCCATAACATGAAGAAATGAGGCTGTTCTGAGAGAACAATGGATAAATAAATAAATAAATAAATAAATAAATAAATAAATAAATACATATTCCACACTTGGGTTTTATACACTTTCTTTTCCTTTGAGTTTTGCCATATTTTCCTTTTTTAATGATCACTTGTTCTCTTATGTTGCATCAGGGTCTGAGAGAAGAGTTGGTACATTTTAATACTGATAATGATTTTAATATTTGAGCTATTGAATTATTGTCAGTGTAAATATGTGGGTGATTACAGGCTACTGCGAATGTACAGGACAAAAAGAGGGCTGTAAATTTAACTTTGCTATTGCTACAAACTAGGAAGTGGAGTTTAGACCTGTATAACTATAAAGAGTGTACTCGTACAGAAAAAGGCAATGGTTATTTATAAAATGGAATTGCATTAATAATTCTCACACCGGTGCATATGTAAATACAGTCAGCTAACTACATCTCCAGCACACTGATATCTGTTGAAAGGCACTCGGTTCAGATCATACCACATGTTAGGTAAAATTCCATGATGAGTGGGTGCAGCTAAATGTCAGAAAGATCCCGAACCAAAAGAAAATCCAGAAGTAAAACATTGGCAACATTTAGTTAGCTTTATTTGGTAAAATATATCAAAATTATCATAATGTGTAAGTTAATATTTGAAATATTAATAATATAGTACATGGTAGTAAAAACAGTGAGCTGTTCTGTCTAGTCTGACTGGGGCCATTTATCATATATAGCCATGGTCCATTTATCCTGCACCTACTCTATCATATATATTATTGCTGACTTTTCAGACTGTTTTTCCCCCCACGCTGTACTATAAATAAACAAACAAACAAATAAATATGAACACAGCATATAAGGATAAAGAGAAATATGTTGTAACAAAAACAGACATTACAAATGAACAAATTAGGAATTACAGCTTTGAGACTCCTACTGTAAGAAATTATTAGCTTTTTATTTTGTACCACAATATACTGTGTGTGTGTGTGTGTGTGTGTGTGTGTGTGTGTGTGTGTGTGTGTGTGTGTGTGTGTGTGTGTGTGTGTGTGTGTGTGTGTGGAGTAAGAAACAGTAAAGCCCTTAAAAGCCTATTATATGTCGAAGTTTTCCACAGTTCTCAGAAAGGGGAGGTGGGGTGAGAGGGAGGGGTGAAGAATATGGTCTTAGCAAATAATGCTGCTCTGTCATACTGGCATCTGTTCCTAATAATTGGCAAGTAAGAAAAGTGCCTGCATAGAAAAACACAAAGACAAAGTGTATACACTCACTGACCACATGAATGAGCGTGTGCAGTAATGTGGACAGTAAGTGTAAATATTGTAAAGTATAATGTCTGACAAAAATGTGGGAACACAGACTTGCATGCAAACACACATCTGCACACACACCTGTGTGCAAACACACACATCTGTGCAGACACACACACATTTGCACAGACACACACATCTGTAGAGACACACATGGACGCATACACACACACATCTGCACACAGACATACACATCTCTGCAGAGACACACACATGCACATACATACAGTGAGACACACATACGCAAGCACACATACATCTGCAGACAAACACACACACCTGCAAGGAGACACATATTCACGTACACACACACACACACACACACACACACACACACACACACACACACACACACACACACACACACACACACACACACACACACACACACACACACACACCACTTTAAACTCAAGCTTGCTCAGTGATCAAAAACTGATCTGCTGGAGTCTTATGCAGCAGCATCAATTATGCATGCAGTTATGGATTTCTCCACTCATTCAGAGTGAAAGGAGAGAAGGAGCAAGGAAGAGAGGGAGAGAGAACCAGACTTGACAGGCTTGCATGGTGATCCTAAAACACATGAAGTGATACATGTATTTCATTTAGACATCATTGCAGTCTATGCTGATGTACATCGGCATCAGGGCAAGGCAGTAAAATTCAGCATGGCATTTTAATAGACTTGGCAGAGCAGTAACCTTAACTCTGTGGAGATTGTTATGTGAGAAATATTTAAAAAATAAAAGAAATCATGCCTATATTAAGATAAACATTATGGGAAGATGGGACACGTTCAGAAGCTACCACAGTGACCTGTAGGGAAGCCGGTGTTTTTGTCTGTATCTGCCTGCTGGTGTTAGATTGCAGTCTTTATAATTCACAGAAATGCTGTTTCAGAGAATACTAAATTATTAGTGTTTTTATAAAATTCACTTTGAAGGATAATGAATGTTGAGTTGAATGAATGAAATTTTCAGCAAAAAAATAGATTTTAATTGAAACATTGAGCAGTATGTCTGTTGAAACCTATTCTTCTCCTAATAAGACAAAGGATTCATAGAAAAGCATTGATGAGCTAATGTATCCTTGTTCCTTAACCTCAAAGATTCCTTATTTAGATCTTGGTCTGTGAAAACCACACCACAGCTCAGCAATTCTAGCACAGTCAAAATCAACCCACAGAACTAAGACCAGCAACACGTTTGTGTGCATGCGTGTGACACTGAACACTGCAATGCAGAAGGATTTGCAGCATTACATTAGCATAAGGAGAGAAACATGACTTTTGAAACTCAGTGATAGATCAAGAAGAGTCATGTTTATGCAAAGTACCTACTGAGCCAATGCTAACTTCCATTTATCATCCATACTTACAGTATAAATGATAGTAGCATCAAACATTGAAATGAGCCAAACTTAACCACCGGGTACATGAATCTTTCTACCATTATAGCAGTGCTAACTCCTGCGTCGTGCCTTTGCTTTTTATGATTTATTCACTGATCATTTCTGAATGAAATATACATTTACTTAATGACTTTTTAATTTGAAACAATTATATTATTCAGTGTAAAAAAGCAATGGATCTCAGATGTTTTACTATAATTCTCTTGCAATCTTTTGTCTTCATTTCCACTCAGATCACATGACTACATTGAATTTTTATTTTTTTTTGCTTGTGTATATTTTATGAAATGAGTATGATTCAAACTTGACATGGGAAGGAAAGGTGTTTTAGAGCTTGTATTGTTAACTTAATAATAAATATATCTTTGATAGCAGTTTGTTAGCAGTATGATTAGATAAATCTCCATAAATGCAGTTCAGTCAAAATGTAAATTGAAGAAATGGCACATTTCTCTCAAACCTAAAGCTATAACTAATAATAATAACCATGTTTTAACATGATATAAGTCACTTTTTTAGTTGTTTTAAAATTTCAGGATGTGGTTTGTCTGCACTGTACAAACATGTCCAACCAAAAGAGTGTGAGGGTGTCCTAGAAAAGCAAAAACAGTTTACATCGCATAACATTAAGGGATGCCTCAAAAGGTTCTTTAAGAAAGATTGGTTACATTTATCCACAAAAAGGTTCTAGATATATTCAGCAAATTGCAGTTTATTTCTTATGCTCCATTTGTGCTGTCTAGTGTGTGTTACTATTTTTAATGCTCTCATTTGCCATTTAGCTGCTTATTTATTTGACTATGTTTAACCCTGATGCTTTGTTCGTACTGATTGATTCACTGATTTATTCATCTTCATTCATTTCTTTTCCTGGGTCAGTGTTGCAGTGGGCCTGGAGTCTATCCAAGCAACAGTAGGTGTGAGGTAAGAGTACACCCTGGATGGGATACTAGTCCAATGTAGGGCACCATGCAAACATCCATTATGCACTCATTCACAAGCAGAGGCAATTTTTAGCATGGTCAAATAACTTCCAGGTAGGTAGAGAACTGAACATGGGACTCTGGTGCTGTGAGGTGGCAATGGTGGCCGTTGTGATGCCGTGTCACACAGATATTTTATAATCGCTATAATACAATCACTTCTTGTTTTGAGGTCTTG